>NC_068994.1:60420374-60422896 GCF_001194135.2 Octopus bimaculoides | reverse complement strand
GCTTGACAACCGATGCTTACAAGGAATAAGTCCAGGGGTTGATTCCTTCAACTACAAGGCGGTGCTCCAGCATGGCCATCGTCAAATGACTGAAACAAGTAAAAGAATAAAAGAATACCAGAAAACCGTTCCGTGCCACTAAACCAAGGAGATTCTTTGAATATGTCCGATGTATTTTAAGGCTAAATAGTAATTCTGTTTACGTTTGCGTAACTGAGATATTTTAGTGGGATTATAATAGTTATCGGTTTTACACTTCTTTCTAGATTCTGTGTCACAATATAGAAACATTTCTCATGGCACCAATACACACAATACATATCTTTTTATGTTTTCTGTAAATTTTTCACAGGTCCAGCTAGTAGTTTATAATAGCATTAGCTATAACAAGCTGCTTGGTGGCTGTTTTATATGCAAATCCATTTTGTACTGGAGCTGAATACTTCCTTACCATTACTCTCAAACTAAATCACCACAATATAGTGGGCCATTTGTCTAACTTTATTCATTTATTTCAGTTTTACATCCATATTTCCAGCATGTGTGAGGAAGTTTTGTTAGCACCTTGCAAATGTTTTACATTTATCCTTAATCTTTTGACTATGATGAAGAAGTAAAATCTGTTGTCTGTGAGGGTAGACTCAGGTCAAATACATTGTTTGTCCTGAGTCTACTTAGTCTACGAGGAGACAGTTTTGAATACAGAGTGCAAAGATGGAATTATTCATTATGTATTTTTAGTAAGATTTTCTGCTATTTTTCTTTATTTGTAATCTTTTTGGAATGGATATGGTAAGTGCAAGTCGTGAAGGTATTTGGGTTGAATGGCCTTAAAAAATGGGTTCTGTGCCTAAATTGTTGAAATTAATGTATTTGAAATGACAACAACAACATTGGTTACAAACTAAAACAATTTCTCTGTATTTTCTTTTATTTTCATTTTCTGTACATCTCAGAATGAAGACAGCCAGCAGTCTGGTGCTGATGTACCTCTGGTGGAACAGTTTACAGGTGTTGGTATCAAGGTAAATACAGTTTTTAGTTTACAGTACACATAGCATATCTCAGCTTGTTACTAATTGAATTAGTTTGTGAGAGGAGGTGAGCTTTAGATGTTTCTAGACTGTAGGTTTTAAAGGAAACTGGATAAGATAAAGCATTTGAGTCCCAGATTTTGTCAGTGCTCATGTTTTATTATAATTCTGTTTGTTACTGTTACATCCCAGTATTAGGAGATCTTCTGGGAAGATTGTTTATCGAGTGGTATTCTTTGTATGTCATGTGTAGCACAACATAAATTAATTCATTTTTATTTTGGATACTTGGGTTTCGGGAAATGGTTAATTTTCAAACTGTGTTAGGGATAACTGGGTGTGGTTTCGTCATGGTGTAAAACAGCTATGGGCAACACTCTTTGAAAAACAGGCCACACGAGACACTCTTCATCATCAGGTAGACTGCACTAGTAAAAATGATAATTGCTCATTAGACATGACACTCAGAAAGTTCCATGGGCCATAAGTTGCCCATGACTGGTATCAAAAATATCCCCAATGTTTGAACTATATTGGATTAGTTTTTGTTGATGTGGAACATTGCTAGTTTCCTTATATTCTACTGTTTTATTGTATTTCTTGATGTCCTTTTAATGTTCCAATCTCACTCTGGCTTTCATCCTTCCAAGGAATGGTACAATGAAATAAGGAGCAGCTCTATTATAGTTGTACTGATTCTATTTATTGTATCTCTTTCTTCAACTTTGCTGTGAAGAATCAAATGTTGAAGTTATCCACTTATCTATTGTAACAAGCAAACACATTATCATCATTTAATGTCCACTTTCCATGCTGGCATGGGTTGGATGGTTTGATTGAAAACTGGTAAGCTGGAGAGCTGCACCAGGTTCCAGTCTGTTTTGGCAGGGTTTCTACAGCTGGATGCTGCCCTTCCTAACACACACACATTCACAAAGGACAAAACCCTTTCTACTAATTCACTTTCTCCTTGCAGGTGTCTTTTACGGGCAACAAAGCTGAAATGCGTGATATGCAGCAGTTATCAGGGGGCCAGAAATCACTGGTGGCCCTCACACTGATTTTTGCCATCCAAAAGTGTGACCCTGCCCCCTTTTATCTTTTTGATGAAATTGACCAAGCTTTAGATGCCCAGCATCGTAAAGCTGTCGCAGGTAAGCAATACCGTTTCTCTCCTCAATGGAGCCAATACTCTATTGCCTCTCTCTTCTGTCTTTGATGTATTTGGTTTAGGGTTTTTTTTTTTTGTTTTGCTTTAAAAAGAGTTCATTTTTATTTTCTATTGGAAATTTATTTTACATGAGAAAATGAAACTGGGAATTGTTATTTTCCTTGTGTTTGAGTTTTTGAAGAGATTCCATTGTGTGGTTTTCTTTGTACATGTATCTTGTGATGTCTGTGAAAGATGTTCCTCTCTCTCACTGCTGTTTGTTTATGTGAAGTGTCTTTTCTGTAAGTTTTACTTTTTTTTTATCTTTTGTGGGTTAT
>NC_068994.1:60411629-60420364 GCF_001194135.2 Octopus bimaculoides | reverse complement strand
CATCCAAAAGTGTGACCCTGCCCCCTTTTATCTTTTTGATGAAATTGACCAAGCTTTAGATGCCCAGCATCGTAAAGCTGTCGCAGGTAAGCAATACCGTTTCTCTCCTCAATGGAGCCAATACTCTATTGCCTCTCTCTTCTGTCTTTGATGTATTTGGTTTAGGGTTTTTTTTTTTTTTTATTAATCTTCTGTCCCACTGCAGTTCTACTCAGATTACACCACTATAAACATAACACTATACAAATACTTGCTGTCCTTTTGATCATTGAATAGATTGAGTAGGTTGTCATTTTTGGAGGCTAATTAGTAGAGCAATTAACTGGTGGCAGAGAGAAAGAGATTAGTTTTGATATTCTGAAATCTTGCTTTTAGTCTTTTCTCATTATTGTCTTGAATGTGAGCTTTTGCTGTACATTAGTCTATTCTTAGATCCACCCACTTCTACTGTATTCTTTATCACTTCTTCAATTGCATTTGAATCGGTCAGTTTTTCTTCCATCTTTTCTCAGACATGATCCATGAATTATCATCAAACGCCCAATTCATCACCACCACATTCCGACCTGAATTGCTGGAACACTCAGACAAATTCTACGGAGTTAAATTCCGAAACAAGGTAAGACACAATACCTCACTCTCTCAGTTTCTCTCTCTTTTTTTTATTTCAATTATTGTGAAACTGATAAGTTTTAGTTGGTAGAAAGTTAGTCTATGTGCCATTTGATTGAGGGTCTAAATCATTACATCACGTCTTCTCTTTCTCAGATTTGCATACACGTAAATCAATACCAAGTGCTCCAGTCACTAATTGCAAAACCACCGTTTCATTAGCTTGCAATATTCAGTCCTGATATAGACCTATGATAGGTGTTCACACTGACTTCGTTTCAATTGATTTTGTCACCACTCTTATCAAGGTTGACTTCATAAGAATGTATTTTAACCTAATGTGTGTCTCCTCTACAACAGGAAACCTGTTCTGCTCTGGCTCTTTTCTCTCATAACTTATCCCTCTCTACTTTTCATGTCCTTAGTTACATTTTTTCTGACTTTACATTCTGAGTACAAATTCCTCCGAGGTTGACATTGGCTTTCACCTTTTCAAGGTCGATAAAATGGTACCTTTGTTTCAATTGATTTTGAAAAATAATGAATTTAGTAAAATAACTTTGTCAGCTGGTGTTTGGAAGATAAATTAACACGAGGTCTTGGTGGAAGGTCAGATCTTTTTTAAACAAGAAGTTTCTTTCATAGAAGCAAGAGTGAACTCAGGCAGGTTGGTGTTAAAAAGAGTTAAATCAATACTTAAATCTTCTTATAATCACACACACACACACACACACACACACACACAGAAGCATACAGGCATAAACATGGCTGTGTGGTTGAGAAGATTGCTACCCAATGATTTAGATTTGGTTTCAGTCCTATTTTGCAGTGCTTTGGACAAGAGTCTTCTGTAACTAGAAAATGACCAAAGCTTTGAGAGTGGATTTAATAGATGGAGATAGAAAGAAGCCTGTCATATGTGTGTGTGTGCTGGTTGTAAACAAGTACCCTGGGGAAATATTACTTTGCTTGGCAGCAAAAGAAGATATGGGGCATGCAACCCTAAACAGTCTGCTTCTACAAATTCTGTGGATGTTAAATGAGGTTTTCCTTTTTATTCACTTTCTATGCTTCTTTCTCTTTCTCCCTTCTCACTCATATTTCATTCTGTAAAATTTCAGGTTAGCCATGTTGATTGTGTCACACGTGAAGAGGCACACAACTTTGTAGAGGATGATGCAACACGTGGCTGAAGAACAACTTATATTTTCTGACAGTGTGAGAGGAGGCAAGGGTGTGTCAAAGGGACAAATGGACAATACTACTACTACTACTACCACCACCACCACAACCATCACCATAACCACATTTGCTAACTTTCACCTCACACCTCAGTGCATCTCATCATTTACCATTTCATATTTAACATTTTAATATTTTTTGTTCAAACTTGTAAGCAAAACTTTTTCACATTGACCTGTAAAGCCAAAACATGTCAGTGTGTGTGTGTGTGTGAGCCTGAGCCTATGAGTCTGTGTATGTATATATATATATATAGATATACATTCAGTGTGTTTGTGTTGTGTGTGTATATTTGGCCATTTGTTTAACATTTGTTTTTCCATGTTAGCAAGGGTTTGGATGAAGAGTTAGTTTAGGTAGGATTTTGTGGGTGTGTATAGGTAATATACATGTAGGTATATACATGTAGGTAATATACATGTAGGCATCTATGTTTGAATGGGTTACCTAGAAAGTTACATAGCCTACCCATACTTGTTTCTCAAGTAAGGGATTTTCTTTAAAAAAAAACACTTCAAAAATTAGTGATGGTAAGAAATCAGGCAAATACAAGAGGAATTTGTGATGGCATGAATTCCAAATCTGATTGTTGTGCATATATGTATGTATATATATGCACATATGAAGACATGCACATCTATATTTGTACGTAAGGATATTTATCCAAATTTGTATTTACCCATATCTGTGTATGTTTCTCTGTATATACACATAGATACAAATAAGTGCAGTAATGCTTGCATGAGTAGGGAGATTAATTCACAATCACAATATTTCAGGCTTGGTCTACATGAGTGGCACATTGGGTACATGTCTCTCTCTTCGAAAGCTGCTGGCAGACTAATGCCTTGAATATGCAGGAAGCTCACATTCCTGCATTTAGGTAACCCTTACCAAATGTATTGAGTGCCACTTCCTTTCATTAATTCACTCACTTGCGCACACACACACACACACACACACACACATGACATAAACACTCACATGTTTTCACATTCTGACTCCTTGCATGAAATTTGGTAATATTTGTTGGAATTTCATTTGTACAAATCATTTCAAGGATCTGTATTTCACAAAATGAGTAGAAAGATAAATTCATAACTTGAAAAACAGCTTAGGGATTGTGGCCAGAAGGGCATTGGACAGTGACAATAACATCTCAATATATTTTCATCTAGATCAGGTTAAGATTGAAAGAAATGTAACACAGATGAACAATGTGTGTGTGTGTGTGTATATATATATATGTGTATATGTATGTATGTGGAGCGCTCAGCCACTTGCATGTTAATTTCAATTCATTGTTGTAACCGACAAGAGTGCCAGTTACATATGTAGATGAGTGTATATTTAGGTATATTATGTGAGTGTGTATGTATATGCACACACACACACACACACACACACATATATATATATACACAGGATGGGCCAAAAATCAACTCATTTAATATATATTGGACATTTACGGTAGTGAACTGGCATGCCAGGCGAAATGCTTAGTGGCATTTCATCTGTCCTTATGTTCTTAGTTCAAATTCTGCCAAGGTCGACTTGACCTTCCATTCTTTTGGGGTCAATAAATTAAGTACCAGTTATCTATTAGGGTTGATGTAATTGACTTAACTCTTCTGAAATTGCTGGCCTTATGCCAGGATTTGAAAGCAATATATATTGCACATTTCCAAAAAAACAACACTTTCATTTCAAGGCAGAAAAACATTCGAAAATGTCAACAGTTTGATCACAAGTGTTGAAAATGTTTGAAATGTTTGCAGCTTTTATTATATGTTGCATTGTTGTATGAAGAATACCACACTATTTTGAAGCTTGTTTATGACAAATACACATACACGGCAGCCACTTTGGGTAGTTGTCGTGCACCACTGCCTGTTGCATGGAGTCGATCAACTGTTGTGTGCTGATGTGACTTTTCCAGGAGGTTTTTGGTTGAAAGTGTCAGCAATGGTTCTATTTGTTGCACACTCACAACCAAACAGAGAAGTAAGTTCAATACGCTCAAGAATTGTCAAAGACATGCATCAATTTTTCTAAAATTGAATAAAAAAAATAAAATAATGAATACATATGTACTTGTACATGAGGAACAAAATGAATGTGTTTTGGTACGTGACCTTTGGCCCACCCTGTATATGTGCACACACGCATGTATATGTGTGTGCATAATATATTTATGTGTGTTTGTGTATGTATATGTGTCATATATATATATTATATACACAACACACACATATACATTTACATATATATATATATTTACACATATAAGCCTACATATACATACACATATGTGTATGTATATACATGCATGTAGATGTGTGTGTGTGTGTATATATATATATATATATATATATATATATATATATATATATGTTCAACTTTTACAAGAGGGTCACAGTGTCTTTGAGGTTTCAGCCTGCTATTTGTTGTCTGGTTGTCCGATAAGGACTAACAGGCCAAAACTTTGAAGTTGCTGTCACTCCTCTTTTACTAGGAGTTGAATAAATATGTTCTCCATGGAAAGTATTGACTAATTCTTTAGTTTGATGTTAAATTGATTTTATTACAATATAAAAAAAAGATATTTCTGTAACTCCTGCTACCTTAAGCTAAAGCAAGCAATTTTGAAGATGAAAACTCTGGAACTGAGGTTTGCTGCATGTAGCATGTATTTAGCTTGTTTTCAACTGTCTGTCATAAAATCAAGTATTTCTATTAATATTGGATTTCTTTTTTGCAGTTATTTATATATCTTTGGCATGCTCTCCATTGATGCAGGAAATGCTATTTATGTATAGTTTGTGTGTGTATATATATATATACACACACACACACACACACACACACACACACACACACACACACACACATATATCATCATCATCATCGTTTAACATCTGCCTCCCATGCTGGCATGTGTATATATATATTATATATAAATGTACATGTGACTATACATAAGATATTTGTACACATGTATGTTTGTGACTGTGCCTGAATCTTAACAGCTCACACTTTTACTTGTTGTCAGTGATATTATTTGCTGTCCATATTCTGACTGGTTGCTGAACGGTTTGGAAGATCTGTGGAATGGAAATTTCCTTACTTAAAACACAGTTAAATATTGCCAACAGGAGGAACATTCACATAAAAGTTTGCTTTACATAAGTCCCCATTCAAGTGATGCAAATATAGGAAAACACATTGAATGGATAAATACTTGTATGTGTGTGTATATATATAAATATGGATACACACAAGCAGACTTGTGTGTGTATATATGGCAATGTGCTCCTCACCTGCAGTGTTTTGTGGTTCTTCAGGTTTCCTCTCACTTCCTCAGTACCTTCTGCTTTGGTTCATGGCTTATTAGCACCTTGTGAGGTAATTTGTTTGATGGAAGCTGTAAGAAACCCATTATGTCAGTTCTACGCACACACACTGAGTTTTATGTGTGTGTTCAAGTTTGTGTCTGTGTGAACAAAATCACACTGTGGCCTACCCTTTTGCAGTTCAGTTACAAACAGTGATGTCACTCGCAACCCCTTTTTTCCATTTCATCAAATCAAGCACTAGCTCTGTGCTTTAGAATTCCTCTGGAATCAGTGATCCCTTACTTGAAAAACATGTAAGGGGTGTTAACAGGAAATGCATCTGGCTGTAAAAGTCCTGCCTCAACCTTCATCCATCGAGACCATGCTAGCATGGGAAGATAGGTGTTAAATGATACAAATAAACGATAGTTTTATGTCCATTTTTCCATGATAATGTGTTAGAGATATATGTTATTGTGGTATTGTTTTACAGCTAAATATCTTTTCTAACCCAAACCCTGTTTTTCAAGGCAGGGGTCTCTTATTTCATGTTGTCAGTTATAACATCTCTTCTAGCTTGCAACTTTCTTGGAGTACAGTTCTGAACACACACATGCATACTTCATGCTTGCATGGGTTGAAATGTAGTTCTGAAACCACTTTGATAGCTTTCTTCAAATTATGCCAATATGATCTGTTTGCCCAGACACTGTTGTATGTTGAGGTTCCCATGTATTATACTTGGACACACAATAGATGAAACAGACGCAAGCAAAGAGCACTTGTTGAGGGCTGGAAAGAATATGCTGTCTTCAGAAGTGGGGCCATCTGGCGGGTGTTCACTTTGCACCCTAATCAGTAGGAGTGCTTCTTCCTGCATTTACTGCTGCACACTACCAGACTTCGGAGGACACAATGGGGAAGTCTGCATGACCTACAGAGAAGCCTGCGCCAAACATGGACTACTTAAGGACGATGCTCACTGGGACCAGACACTAGAGGAGGCAGCAGAGCACCAAATCAACTGCGCCAGCTATTTTCTATTATGTTGATGACATATGGCTAGGGTGAACCTCTCAAACTTTGGGAGACTCACAAAACCAGCATGGCAGAGGACTTCCTACAAATGATTCAAAGGCAAACCTCAGCGGAAATTGCCACGTTTAATAACGCCATTTATAATGCGGTATTACTTGACCTGGACACCCGAGTGCAAGCTATAGGAGATCAAGGCATTGCCATATTTGGTCTGCCTCAACCGGAGCAGGCAGCAAACAAACTCGCAATTGAGTACCTGCAAGAAATCAGCCATGACATTGAGGAAATGACGGCTTGTATAGCTGATAACGAACACAAACTGATGGAGGACCAATTGGGTGTTTATAAGACCATTATTCCGAGCATTGAAAGTGAAAGAGGAGATCTTTTCTTTCTGGATGCTCCAGGTAGAATTGGCAAGACATTTGTCATCAACCTTCTTCTGGCTAAACTACGTCAAATGAAACATTGCCATAGCAGTGGCGTCAAGTGGAATAGCTGCAACTCTGCTAAGTGGTGGCTGCACAGCTCATTCCTGTTTCAAACTCCCTTTGGACCTGTCCAAGAAAGAGAAGGCAAACTGCAACATCAGTCGCGTTTCTATAAAAGGCAAACTTCTGGGTGAATACATGTTGATAATCTGGGATAAAGTGACAATGAGCCATAAGGTTTTCTTTGAAGCTCTTGACATGTCCCTTCAGGATCTGAGACACAACACTAGGCTCATGGGAAGTGCCACAGTCTTGCTTGCAGGAAACTCTAGACAAACCCTTCCCATGGTTCCAAAGGGGACAAGAGCTGATGAGGTAAATGCCAGCATAAAGTCATCCTATCTATGGAACAGTGTGCAAAAGCTAAGACTCATAACCAACATGAGAGTGCAGCTCAGTGATGATGACGTAGACAACTTTTCAAAGCAACTGTTGGACGTCCGCAATGGTACTTCGGTTGGCGAGAAGGGTGGCTGGGTAAGCTTGCCTTTTGGACATATGGTATCTGATTTAAAGGAACTAATGAATAAGGTGTTTCATAACTCAAGGAATCAGTTTACAGACCACAACTGGCTGAAAACCTGCATCATTTTAGCTCCAAAGAATGTGGCAGTTGATGATTTGAACATCAAACTTCTGGAACAGTTGCCAGGTGAGCGTCACATCTACAATTCCATTGACACTGTACTCAATTTCAATGAAGCTGTGAATTATCCAGTTGAATTCTTGAATAGTTACCACCCTGCCTCCTACCTCACAACTTGCACCTCAAGATTGGGGCACCAGTTATCCTGCTTCGAAACCTCAATCTATCAAATCTTTGCAGTGGTACACGACTTATAATAAAGATGATGCCAACAGTCTTGGAGACCACAATTTTGACTGCTAAAGCAAGCGGTGAGCCTGTATTCATTCCTAGAATTCCACTTATTCCCTCAGATATGCCTTTCCAGTACAAGCGCCTGTAATTCCTGTTGAAACTGCGCTTTGCAATGAGCATTAACAAGGCCCAGGGGGGCAGTCGTTAGATGTGGTAGGTCTGAACTTTGCGGAGCCAACTTTATGTAGGATGCTCAAGAGTCGGCAATCCTAATCATTTGTTTATTTATGTCCCATGAGGAAAGACCAAAAATGATTATCAAGAAGCTCTGCAAACTTAATAAGATCCACCAAATCATCAGGTATTTATTATTTACCTGTCATATTTGTAAGTGTTGTAAATGTCTTGATAAATCTACAAGTTATTTTATTTTAAAATCTATATGCAAATTTATTTGTATGTCTACTGTAAGACTAAATGTCAGTCTGCTTCTGCATTCATTGCAAATCTATTTCAACACTAGTGCTCCTAAGGGTTATAGTCTCTGGGAACGCACAAAAGCCCTTTTCAGATTTATATTTAAGAGATGAGAAATTATGTACATTATTTATATTCGACAGACCGAGTTCGATTCCAGGCAGTGACCTGAATAATAATAATAATAATAATAACAACATCGAAAAATACTTTAAGAATGAGAACCCAGATTCGAAATTTCCCCAAGACACCTGATGAAGGCTGAAGGGTATATTTGGGTATTTATAACTTATTGGGAATTCCTAAAAACAAGATCCTATGTAAGACAGTTCGATAATCTCTGTAAATGCACCAAAACCATTTTAAGGTTTTATATATTTTTTTTTTTAAGTTTCAGCTTAGAGCTGCGGCCATGCTGATGCACCACCGTGTTGTTACACTGTTATTACAGGGAGCCTCTTACAATATGTGGCACTTGGTGAAGAATGGAGTTTGATTTAGCAACCCTCATTTGCACCTCCTGCCGCGAGGTAGGTTCATCTGGGACTCTCGATAGGAAGAGGTCCAGCTTTGATTTAAAAACTCCTACATCTACTTTGTGCAGATTCCTCAGGCTCTTTGGGAGAATATTAAAAAGCTGTGGGCCCCTGAATCCCAAGCTGTTGCAGTAACTGGTCCTGAAGTGCGATGGCATTGCTGGGATCTTTGGCACTATGCAGT
>NC_068994.1:60406569-60409978 GCF_001194135.2 Octopus bimaculoides | reverse complement strand
GCTCTCTCCTTCACATAGGATTGTTGCAGCCTTTTTTCAATCTCCATCAGTGTCGTTTATATATATATATATATATATTTATATATATGTGTGTGTGTGTGTATATATATATATATATATATATATATATTTATATATTTATATATATATGTGTGTGTGTGTGTATATATATATATATTTATACATACATATATATACAGTGTGTATACGACTGTGTTTTATGAAAATGTATACAGGGAATGAAAAATCAACGTCGAAGCTAAATGAAAATCAATACCTCAGTGTTTCTGATTGCTTTTCTATGTTTATATGTGTTTCAATAAATTGATTGGTTAGTCATAACGAACAGGTAGAAAAATCTAGGTAAATGTGTGCACTTAACCTTTCTGCATCCGTTTGTGCCAAGTAATAAGGTGAGTGTAACACATACAAATTGTTTCACAACTAAAGGATGTACTGGAAGGTTTGTTACAAATTCATACTTGACAAAATTGATTTGTTTTCCTCATGACATAAGTTTTATGGCCTATTCTCTTCTCTGATCGTTGTTATTTTATTATATTCATTGTATTGACACCGTTCGATGTCTCTTTATAACGAGGTAAAGATGAACGATTTGATTGAGACGCAGGTCATCAATTTTCAGTTCTGCGAGTTATTCTCTGTTCTTAGCACTTTCCTTTGCTACCAGGAAGGGATTTTGTTATACTTTACACCTGGGACAGCCCAGCAAAGAGACAAGTATTATTCAACTGAGAGGTTGACACCTTACTCCTTTGATAACCCAGCACAATATCATCAGTATGTGACGCTCAATGCCTTCATTGAAATGAAGAAGTGATCCATATTCCTTGGAAATCCTTTCTGAAACCGTATTGTGGAAATTAATGCTGTGAGATGGCCGTGTAATTCGGAGCTCTTGGAACAATTGTACCATTCCAACAACTATTGGCAATCGAATCCCTGCTTGTCTGCGTATACGTAATTTAATCTTGTAATTGGCGGCTCGATTTGTTAAATCTGTTTCAAAAAATAGCTGCCAAATCACCTTCGAATCACAGCCTGCCGTCTTAAAAAAGTGAAGAACACTGAATATTGATCACGTTTGAAATACTTTCAACCATAGGTCTGTTTGATTATACTAAACAAGTGTTATTTTGGCAGGTGAGCCAACAACCTGGTTTCCATTCCCAATTAAAGCAATTTCACTTCTGCTCCTAATTCGTCTGAGAAATGATAGGGACGCTATAACATCCCACTTTGTCTTCTGATATTTTCTGCAGCCTTGTGCTCCAATCAGAAATCAATAGGAATCCATTAACTGCCTTCACTTCTCTGCATCTACAACACTCAACTTCCTTTCCTCACTCACTCATTTCCTCCTCTCATTAAATTTCACTGAGACAACATATTTGCTTCTCAGAAGTTGCTGCTGAAACTTAAGTAGATCGACATTGTGATCCTTTCGTTGTTAAAACCAAAATGTTCCCTCAAACCCAAATTATTTCAATGCCTACCTTAAATACTTTCTTCAAAGAATTGATTAATTCAAATACTCTCTGATTGAATTGCGCAATTTTCATCAAACTCTAATTGCACTAATTGCTAAATCTACACCATCAAATGTTTTCCTCGTCTTTGACTCCTATATTAAAATGTATTCAAAATCAGTGCTACTACAGTCAAGCTCGCTCTCTCGCTCTCTCCCTCTCTTCTCACACCCCCTCTCACTCTCACTCTATCTATGCCAGTTAAATAAAGTTATAACATGGTCTGGTTTTCACGTTTTTTTATTACGGTATTTTAACATTAAAAAATTTTATTTTGTAATTCTCATAAAGTTAAATTAGTATTTTCATACATAGTGTACTCATCAAATTTCAACTGTGTTCTTGACAACTTTACTATCATCATCATCATCATCGTTTAACGTCCGCTTTCCATGCTAGCATGGGTTGGACGATTTGACTGAGGACTGGTGAAACCGGATGGCAACACCAGGCTCCAATCTAAATTTGGCAGAGTTTCTACAGTTGGATGCCCTTCCTAACGCCAACCACTGCGAGAGTGTAGTAGGTGCTTTTACGTGTCACCTGCATGAAGGCCAATCAGGCGATACTGGCAACGGCCACGCTCGAAATGGTGTCATTTATGTGCCACCCACACAAGCCAGTCCAGGGGCACTGGCAACGATCTCGCTCGAAAATCCTACGAAGGCCAGTCAGGCGGTACTGGCAACGGCATCTTTGAATTTTTAGGATACCTTTTTGACCAATCCGCATACTCTTAAGCATCAAGATTTGCCAAGCGTACCGATATTCTGTAACTTGTTTATATTTATTTATCCACATCATTAACTGGTTGTTATATTATTGCTGTTGTTTCCGTTCAGAACAGGTTTGAACATTTTAATAAACCATTTTTCTTTTATCTTTCTTCCAACCTCATTCGTGTCATGTAGTTTGTGGAAAGGAAAAATTAGAAACATTTTCTGACCACATGTTCGCTCAGTGGAATTTGGCGAACATTGTGTTCCGGATTTGTTCTTTATCTATCTATCTACATACTTACATACATACATACATACGAAGACAGGTGTATGAACAAGCAAGTATATTAGTTTGACGGTCAGAAAAATGAAAAAAGTCTTTTACGTTTTGAGCCTATGTACTTGCAGAGCCAGGCACCTTCTTGCGGTCCCGGGCACGTTCTTGCGGCTCCATGCACGTTCTTGTGGGGCCAGGCACGTTCTTGCGGCCCCAGGCCCGTTATTTCGGCACCAGGCACGTTCTTTTGGCGCAGGACAGGTTCTTCCAAGCCGGGCACAGTCACCGGCATCGCAAGAACGTGCTCGGCGGTGCAGCAACGTACCCGGCGCCACAAGAATGTACGTGGCTCCGCAAGAATGTGCCTGGGGTCGCAAGTACGTGCCTGGGGCAGCAGGAACGTGCCCGATGCCGCAAGAGCGTGCTCGGCACCACAAGTACTTACGCGGCGCCGCCAGAACGTGCCTCGCGCCGCAACATGTCCGACGCCGAAAGTACGTGGCTAGTCTGATAGAACATGACTGGCGACGCAAGAACGTGCCTGGGGCCGTAAGTACGTACCCGGGGTTGTAACTACGTGCCTAGGGCCGTGAGTACGTGCCTCGGGTCGCAAGAACGAGTCCGGGGCAATAAGCATGTGCCCGACCACGTTCTAGTGTTGCCTGGGACAAACTTATTGCCCCGGGCACGTACTTACAACCACAGGCACGTACATACGGCCCCGGGAACGTACTTGCGACTCCGAGCACGTTCGTTAGACTCCAGGCACGTACTAGCGACGCCAGGGAAGATCTGGCGGCGGCAGGCACGTCCTTGTGGAGCCAGGTACGTTCTTCTGGCCCCGGGCACGTTCTTGCGGTGCT
>NC_068994.1:60405261-60405654 GCF_001194135.2 Octopus bimaculoides | reverse complement strand
GCCCAACGCCGCCGGTACGTGCTCGACTCCCCAAGGACATGCCCAGCACGGCAACAACGTGCACGCCGCCACAAGAACGTGCCTGGGGCCGCAGTAACATGCCTGGAACCGCGAGAACGTGCCCGGTGCCACAAGGACGTGCCAACGGCCGCAAGAACTTACCTGGCGTCCAAAGAACGTGCCCGGAGCAGCAACTACGTGTCTGGAGTCGCAAGTAGGCTCCTGGGGCTGCAAGAACGTGCCTGGGGCCGCAAGAACGTGCCCGTCGCCGCAAGAACGTGTCCGGCGCCTGAAGCACGTTCGTGCCCAGAGTCGCAAGAACGTGCTCCCTCCGCAAGAACGTGCCCAGCACCGCGACAAAATGTCCGACGCCGCAAATACATGCCCCCCACC
>NC_068994.1:60400873-60401466 GCF_001194135.2 Octopus bimaculoides | reverse complement strand
GCATATACTTAAGGCCTCGAGCACGTACTTGCGGTCCCAGGCACGTAGTTACGTCCCGGGCACGTTCATACGGCGTCAGGAACGTACTTGCAACTCCAGGCTAGTAGTTGCTGCTCCGGGCACGTTCTTTGGACGCCAGGGAAGTTATTGTTGCCGGAGGCACGTCCTTGTAGAGCCAGGCATGTTATTGCGGCCCTAGACACGTGGTTGCAGCGTCAGATACGTTCTTGCGGCGCCGGGTACGTTCTTGCGGCGCGGAGCTCGTTCTTGCTGCATTCGGCACGTTTTTCCGTCGCCGGACACGTTCTTGCGGATGCGAGCATGTTCTAGCGAAAGCGGCACGTGCTTTCGGTGCCGGTCACGTAATTATTGCCCCGGGCTCATTCCTGTGGCCACAGGGACGTACTCACGGCCCCGAGCACATACTTACGGCCCTGGGCACGTACTAGCGGCCCAAGGCGCGTAGTTACTCCTCCGGATACGCTGTTGTGGCATCAGGCAGGTTCTTTAGACGCCAAGCACCTTCTTGCGTGCCTGGGGCTGTATGTATGTTCCGGGGGCCGTAAGTACGTACCCGGGGTTGTAACTACGTG
>NC_068994.1:60399297-60400473 GCF_001194135.2 Octopus bimaculoides | reverse complement strand
ACGTTCTTTAAACTCCATGAACGTACTAGCGACGCCAGGGAAGATCTGGCGGCGGCAGGCACGTCCTTGTGGAGCCAGGTACGTTCTTCTGGCCCCGGGCACGTTCTCGCGTGCCAGGCATGTTATTGTGACCCCAGGCACGTTCTTGCGGCGCCGGGTGAGTTCTTGTGGAGGTGTGCTCGTTGTTGCGGCGCTGGGCACGTCCTTGCGGAACCGGGCACGATCTTGCGGCACCGGGCACGTTCTGGCGGCACTGCACAAGTTGTTGTGGAATCGTACACGTTCTTGTGCCCCGGACATGTATTTGTGGCGCCGGGCACGTTCTAGCGGAGCGCGCCGGGTACGAACTTGTCGGGAGCTGCAAGTACTTGCTCGGCGTTGAAAGAAAGTGCCAGGTCCCGCAAGAGCGTGCCCAGCTCCGCAAGTAGGTGTTCGGCTCCGCAAGAGCGTGCCCAGCTCCGCAACAACGTGTCTGCGGCCACAATAACATGCATGGAAACGCAAGAACGTGCCTGGATCTACAAGAGCGCGCCCGGGGCCGCATGAAGGTGTCTGGCGCCGCAAAAACATGCTCGGGGCAGTAGCGACGTGAAACTGCAAGTAAGTTCCTGGGGCTGTATGTACGAGCCCGGGCCGTATGTACGAGCCCGGGGCCGTAAGTACGTTCCCGGCGCCGCAAGAATGTGCCCAGCGTTGCAAGAAATTACCTGGGGCCGCAAGAACGTGCCTGCAGCCACAAGAACGTGCATGGCGTCGCTAGAAAGTGCCTGGCGCTGCAAGAACGTGCCTAGGGCCACAAGAACGTTCCTGGGGCTGAAAGGTGTCTGGCGACGCAAGAACGTGCTCGGGGCAGTATTTTCGGGTGGGGAGCATGAAATTTTCGGCGCTAGGTACTTTCTTGCGTCTCCAGGCACATTCTTGCGGTGCCGGGCACGTTCTTGCGGAGGGAGCACGTTCTGGCGACTCCGGGCATGAACATGCTTCAGGCGCCGGACACGTTCTTGCGTTGCCGGAGACAAACTTATTGCCAGGTACGTTCTTTTGTCCCCCGGCACGTTCTTGCGGTTTCAGGCATGTTATTGCGGCCCTAGACACGTGGTTGCGGCGCCAGATACGTTGTTGCCGCGCCAGTGAAGTTCTTGCGGGGTGGAGCTCGTTCTTGCTGCACCCGACACG
>NC_068994.1:60398596-60398929 GCF_001194135.2 Octopus bimaculoides | reverse complement strand
ACCTGGCTCCACAAGGACGTGCCTGCCACCGCCAGATCTTCCCTTGCGTCGCTAGTACGTGCCTGGAGTCTAAAGAACGTGCTCGGAGGCGCAAGTACGTTCCCGGGGCCGTATGTACGTGCCTGTGGTTGTAAGTACGTGCCCTGGGCCGCAAGAACGTGCCCGGGGCAATAAGTTTGTCCCAGGCAACGCTAGAACGTGGTCGGGCACATGCTTATTGCCCCGGACTCGTTCTTGCGACCCGAGGCACGTACTTACGGCCCTAGGCACGTAGTTACAACCCCGGGTACGTACTTACGGCCCCAGGCACGTTCTTGCGTCGCCAGTCATGTT
>NC_068994.1:60391144-60395204 GCF_001194135.2 Octopus bimaculoides | reverse complement strand
CTGGGACATGTATTTGCGGTGCTGGGCACATTCTTGCGGTGCCGGGCACGTTCTTGCGGACAAACTTATTGCCCCGGGCACGTTCTTGCGGCCCTAGGCACATCCTTACGGCCCCGAGCACGTACTTGCGGCCCCAGGCACGTAGTTACGGCCCCGGGCACGTTCTAGCGATGCCAGGTAAGTACTTGCGGCCGTAGGCACATCCTTGTGGCACCAGGTACGTTCTTCTGTCCCCGGACACGTTCTCTCGGTTCCAGGCATGTTATTGTGGCCCCAGGTACGTTGTTGCGGCGTCAGGTACGTTCTTGCGTCATTGATCACGTTGTTGCCACACCAGTTAAGTTCTTGCCGCGCCAGACACGTTCTTGCGACACCAGGTACTGTCTTGCGGCCCCAGGCCCGTTCTTTCGGCGCCAGGCACGTTCTTTTGGCGCAGGACATGTTCTTCCGAGCCGGGCACGTTCTTGCGGCGCTGGTGCTCGGCACCGCAAGAAGATGACCGGCCCCACAAGAACTTGCCCGGCGCAGCAACGTGTACTGTCCGAGTTATGCGAGATGCAAAATGTGGGACTGACCATTTGCTCATAAGCGGTAAATTGAAACACCGCATCATGCGTAGAATAAGATCTGGAGTGATAAAAGTCCCAAAACGTATTGATGTGTTGAAATTAAGAATGTCTAAGGTGCAGGCGAATCTTAGAAATGCTATTGGAGAATCGGAATTTGATGGAACTTGAGCCCAGTTTAAGACTGCTAATTACAATGTTGGAGTTGAGGCCCTTGGTCTCAGAAACAGAAAATATCGGGACTGGTTCGATGAAAACGATCAACAGATCAATAAACTTCTTGAAGATAAAAATAAGTTGCACCAAAAATACTTCGGTGCCCCAGATGAGGATAAAAATCCCTTACTTCAGTCTCTCAAAGGGATAAAATCATTACTCCAAAGAAAGATACGACAAATGAAAAACAAATGGTAGTCAGAAAAAATCCAGAAAACGTATAACAGTAAAAACCTGAAAAGAGTATATCGCTTGATCGGACAAGTGTTTGGTCCTCGGAGTTCATTTGTGGTACCACTGAAGTCTAAAGACAGCTGCTTTCTCTTCAAGGATCATGAGGGTTGGACTGATCTCTTTCATAATCCTTCAGTTATTGATGAAAATGTCATCAGTAATCTGCCCCAAAAGAAAATCATTCACGAGATGATGGAACATCCAACTAGAGATGAGATCAAAAAAGACAATCAAAGTATTAAATACTGGGAAGGCATCACATTTTGATGGTATTCCTGTAGAAATTCTCCTCCACGGGGGTAATAGGCTTGCTGTAGAGATCCACCATCTAATATCAGACATCTGGTCTGGTTGAGTGCTCCTGTTCCCCAGGACTGGGTTGATGCCATTTTAATTTCATTATTCAAAGGAAACGGACCTAAATCCGAGTGTGGTAATTACAGAGGTATAATAAGCCTGCTTGAAATAGTCAGTAAAATTTTTACAAAACTTTTACTTAATTTTACAAGACTTACATTTACTAAACAATATAGATATGTCCCTCTGTCATCCTGGAGGGTCAGTGTGGTTTTAGATCAAGTCGTGGCACAGTGGACATGATTTTTTCTGCTCGTCAACTCAGGAGAAATGCATCGAACATTGCATAGCTCTTTACCAGGTATTTGTCGATTTAACAAAAGCCTTTGACACTGTTAATAGAACCGTTTTCTGAACCATTCTTGGTAGACTTGGAGGCCCACCTAAATTTCTCAACTTGTTTAAGAAACTTCTTAGTGATATGAAAGCTCGTCTTAACTTCAATGGGTCACTATCGGAACCAATTTCCATCGATAACGGAGTTAAGCAAGGTGATATTGCTGCATCAGACACTTTATTTTGCTGTAACTATCTTGCACGCTTTCCACGACGGTGATATTGGCGTCTATATTCGCTTCAGAACCACAGGTAAGGTCTTTGATGTTAAACACCTTAATGCAAAGTCGAAGACATTCCAGGCTCTTGTTTGAGAGTTCCTTTATGATGATGATGTAGTTCTGGTTGCTCGCACCGAGGAGGATATGCTGGCTATATTGGATCTCTTTAGAGTTTTTATTGCTTTTGGACTTACCATCAGTTTAAAGAAAACAAAGATCACGTTCTCTCAGCCTCCAGGTCAACCCTATGTGGAACTTAACATCTTTGTCCAGGGTACAAGATTAGATGTGGTTGATTCTCGTTCATCTACCTTGGCAGCACTCTCTCTAGAGATGGATCCCTTGGAAGGCTGAAAATCGTGTGTGTGGTCTGATAGAGGTATCACCTTCAAAACCAAGCTCAGTATCTATGAATCTTGCATTTTAACGGTCTTCCAGTACTCTTCTGAGACCTTGACGATATGTCGGCACCACATACCACATCAAGGCTTTAGAAAGATTCAATCAGACTTGCCTAAGGAGGATACCAGACATCAAATGGAAGTCTTTAACACCAGATACCATTGTTCTTCAGCAAGCTAACACATCCAGTATTGAAATGGTCCTCATACACAATCAGACGCGTTGGGGTGCTCACCTTGCTAGGATGCAGGATGACAGGTTGCCAAAGCAGTTGTTTTACGGGAAGTTGCAGCGTAGGAAACATCCGAGAAATAGACTTAGGAAACGTTTTAGGGATGCTGTCAAAAGAAACCTTAAGGCTCTTAATGTGAGCAGATGACGCAAGATCGATCGATTTGGAAACAAATGATCTACAATAGATGTAAAGCATTTGAAGCTCGAAGAATTGAACAATCTATCTTGAAACGAGTATTTCGTAGACAGGGCTTAACTCATATATATATATATATATATATATATATATATATATATATATATATATATATATATATGTAATTAGAATAAAGTGATTATTTAATGATTTTATCAGTTCACCGTCTTTTATTATAATTATATTTTATAATTTTGTATATATATATATATATATATATATATATACACACACCCACACACACATATTATTATAAATTTGGGATTTTACCAATAGAACCGCAACTTCTATTTCAGGATAAGCTTATTGTATGGAATACACATAGAAAGTTATATCCAATATAATAATAATGATAAAATAATAGAAACATTCTCAAACGAAACTATCAGAGTGAGCTATTCTATGTAAGTAATATTATGTCCTCAATAAACAATGTCAAAGCAAACAAATTGTTTTTCTCCCTCTTTTCTTCTTTTTTCTTTTCTTTTTCTTTGTTTGCTTATGTTTGTGTTTTGTTCGGTTTGGGATTTGTATTTTAATGTGGCTTTGTATCATATACGTATCATTACATTGGTGTTATATATGTAATAAAGTAATTGTCATTTGTATATAGTTTATATATTAATAAATTACGGGTCAGTTTCAAAGTTATGTTATATTACTGAATATAACTAGAGATGTTGTATTTACCCCATAATGTATGTATAAGCAGATGCATACAATTTATCTGAATGCACAATAACTAAATGGACAGAGAAAGAGTCGGACTAGTTTCAGTTTTTGCGTTGAAATTTTAACAGTGACTGAGTTCTTTCTTTAACTGTCCACAGAGATATTACTAAATCTACTTTTAGTAACGGCTAAAGTATACTGGAAGGACAATTTGCATATATAATGAATTATTTTGTATCATACACATGCACACATACACATGCGCGCAGGTGCACTCATATTCTCTTTTGGGTATGCTTATATATACATTAACCAAATGTTATCGTGAAAATTATTTTGGGTTAAACACGTGCTTCGCCTCAGTTGAATTTATCACTAAGGGAAGAAAATCAATGTTAGATTGAATTAAAGAACATGCATATTTAATTAAAAAATTTTTTCTCTCATCAAATAAAGTTGTTAAAGTTTATTAGTCGTTGATAGCCGCTCACAACGCCATTTCATCTTCCTTTGGAATCTTCAGCACGGTATAACTCAAAATACAAATCAATTTAGCTAAATTCAAAATCTTGCGAAATAATCCAAAAAGCAAGAAGAGAGGTAAAAGTTCATAGTCTAATATATAT
>NC_068994.1:60381052-60391134 GCF_001194135.2 Octopus bimaculoides | reverse complement strand
GTTAGAAAAAAGAGAGAAATTTCTTACATGCTGGTATTGCAGGGTAATTCTAACTCGCAAAAATGGTTTTAGTGTAGTTATAGTTGTTTTACTGCAAAGAAATTTCGCAAGCCCATTTTCGTATATTCTTCCCATGTGGAAGAATACATGAGAGATAGTATAAATAGAATCAAAGAGACCAGGAACCACTGAAGGCTAGTTGTTGACACCGAATACTCACCGAGTTCAACATATAAAAAAAATGTTTATAAAGTTAATTTGGTAATTCTGAGAAGTGATAGGACAGTGTGTGTGTGTGTGTGTGTGTGTGTGTGCCATGTAAAGAGTTTCAGTGATTGAATAGATTACTGTCAAATCACTAAATATAGAAATTCGTCGAGAGCCGGAACAACGTGTAGGAATACGGCTGATAGACATTAATCAACAATCGAAAGAAGGAAGATAAACGAAGGATGGAGTGTCAAGTCCTTTGTCTTCTTTTCTTTTCCTTTCCTTTTTGTCACTCTCTCTCTCTCTCTCGCTCGATGTTTGCTGTCTCTTTCTTCCTCACTTTCAGATACTTATTTTTGTATCCACTTTTCTATAACCCTGTGTCTTCGTTTTATCCACCTGTTTATGTATGTATGTATATTTGTGTTTGTGTGCGCGCATATGTACGAATGTGTGTGATTATGTATTTCCTTCTACGATCTATTTCTTACTCATCAAATCCGGGAGAAATACACAAACAAAAAAGGCCTCTATATATGGCTGAACGTTAAATTCTGTCATGGCAAAATAGGGACGCCATTGTTGAGTACACGACATTAATTGGCTGTGAAATTTACACACAAACTGGTGGCAGATGAGAATCAGCAAGTTAATCTATAATCTTAGTAGCGACTTGAATCTTGGCTACGGCACAATAACATGAGACTTTATTGAAATCTAAGAGTGCCTTATTTGTGGGAGTGGCCGCCATCTTGCATATTTCTTAAAATAAAACAGCTTTTCTTTTTTTCTTATATATTCCACTTATTTTCTATTTTGACGTATTTGGTAATATATTCTTTTGCTACCATATTTTTTAGACGTTTTGCTTTTGAACACACACACACACACACACACACACACACACACACACACACACACACACACACACACACACACACACACACACACACACACACACACACACACATGCACGTAGATGAAACTCCCACATATTTACTCACGCATAAATACAAACTCACACATACACACACACATAGATACACTCATACACATACACACACATAATTCGTGTAAGAGTATTAACTCATAAAAACACTCATAAAATAAGCACAGGCATTGCTCTACATAATATTGATTGAAGCCCTCAGAGAGACGTGTTTGATCATACACTCGTGCGAATCGCCATGAAAACTGCTTCAGTACAACAAGTAAAAGCTGGAAGAATTAGAAGAACTGAAAGTTGTAGACGCACATCGAAATGGATGCCACTGCAGAGTAACAAAGGTTTCACATTCTCCGTTAACAGTAAATATCTATTAATATGATAGCTTAGGATTTCAGTTTTTCAAATCCTTATCAAAAAACCCCAGAGATCGATGAGACATAAATCTAGATTTATTCAAAAGACAAATTTTTGATCGAGATGCCAGAAGAAATACCTATAAAGGCTCTCTGGCTCCCTCATTGGCTGATACAAAACGCGGAGAGAGAATCGAAGAAATAGAAAAAAGCAACAATCTGTAATATAATTATTGAAGAAGTGCGGGATTGTGTCCAGTCCCCCCCACCCACCATGTTATTAAAAAAAGTTATATTACTTTGAAGAAAATATGAATGAATATTAAAAAATTTTTAAACTTTAAAATTTATGTGTATATTACACATAAATTATAATGCTTAATATTACAAGATTCCGTTCTGTTTCAAATGTCAACTTCCGTTTGAATTTCATATGTAAACAAAGATATTTATAAGCTATTCAAAAACACACAAAAACCGTTAGTTTCGCTTTAACATTTAAACTTAAAGTTCACTGACAAAACTTCACAAATATTTTGTAAGTGAACCGGTCGCAATTTCAAAGTGACGAAAATATCTTTTACGCTGCAATTGTTTTTGTTTCAGCACACGATCTTACATCAAGTCACTTGCCATGCATCTACATCTCCGTAAAAAATATAATAAAGCGGCAAAAAACCCAATCTCTCTCTCTTTCTCTATCTATCTATCTGTGTATCTATCTACCGTATGATTAAAGAAGTGTGGGGCTATGTCCAGTTCCGCACCCCCTACATTATTAAAAAAGTCATAATACTTTGAAGAAATTATAAATGAATATTAATCACGGATTATTTTACTGATTACAGAATAAACTACGACAGAGTCTTTGTTTAATTCATGGGCATATTGTCAATTTACTTTATAATCTATGTATCAAATCTATATGTTTGTGTAATATCAATATACGCAATATACGCAATAAGCAGAAAACCGCCCGGAAGGTTGTAGTTTCGAGTTTTGAAAACAACTTTATAGATTTCGTTTCGCTCTTCACCACGACAGTGAAGAAACAGCAATTTCGTAGGGAAATGTTTATTCATTCAGACGGGTATAACGAAGCTGTTTGTCGTTTTGTGTTCAGCATTCATTAGTAAACTATGGCAACAATTGTTGGGAAATTACCACTGCGCCAACACTGCGGGGTTTTTTTCTTTTTAATTGCTTTGCCGAAGTACACACACGCACACACTCACACACACACACACACACACACACACTTGTACGTACGTACGTACGTACGTACGTACGTACGTACGTATGTATGTATGCAATTAAAACATAATATAGCCTTGCTGTCAGAATGGAACTGACATGAATATGGAAATTGTGAATTAAGATAAACACACACACACACACACACACACATTCATGCACTCACACAAAGTTAAACACAAGTACGCATACTGAAAGATGCACAGGCATACACATAGATGCATAGCTATGTGTATATGCGCACGCGCGTGTGAAAATGTGTATTAATGCTGGTGAAACATCTCTCAAACCAAGAAAATATTCCATGTGTAAAGGTATTTTAAAATGAAATAAGCAAAACATAACTGCATATGAGAATCGATAATGATACATACATACACACATACATACATACATACATGCATGCATGCATACATACACACATACATGTGTGCGTGTGTTTCTTTCGATATATTTGGTCAAGTTCTTATTTGAGCGAACTAAATAAATTTAAGTGCTATTATATATACAATGGTATCAACTTCGCCATGGAATACAATAAAACTCAACTACCATTCCTGGACATACTAATCATCAATCATTCACTACAAACAAACAGATTCTAAACAATACCTACTGTTCTTCTCATGCCATTTCAAACCATCGAAGAAGAATATTCCATTTACTCTAGCAAGAAAAATCTGCACAATTGTCTCAAACTCTGAAACTCGTAATATCAGACACCAGGAATTAAAACAAACTCTACTTAAAAGGCAACGGAATCGAACGTTTCAAAGCAATTCAAGAACTGCGAAAAACGAAAAACGCTCCGGTCTATTTGTTGTTTAAGAGGAAAGTCTTGAAAAGGCTTTTCCAACATTTTAACTTTTTTTAAAATCCCAAAGTCAAAGGGACATTTTCCTTTCAACGTATGTATATGTCTGTAGTAAAAGTCTGTCTATACACGCGCGTGTGTGTGTATGTGTGTGTGTGTATTCAGGGGAGTTCTTTTTCACTAACGGCTATATTTTTGCTACTTGTTACTCCTCCATCTATTAAAAAAAAATGACGTTGGTCACCTTATCTTGTGTGCTTTGCTGTTTTTGCACATCTTTGGACTGGTTTTGTTTTTTTTACCTATTTACTAACCGTGGTTGTGTTTGAGATTTCTGTTATGTTGTTGTTGATTTTGTTATTGTTGAGAAAGTGGAGGCGCTACGGATGAGTTGTATACTTGGAGAACATCTGCCACCCATTTGAATGAATTGGTTTCCATCTTGAAGCGGCTGTTCTCTCCTGTTAGCACGGAAATGAAAAATATAGAGTCTTCAACTGCCTGCATTGATGCTATAGTGGCACCACTTATTAGTAAGGTGAGGGCAGCTTTAGGAAAGTGCAGCATAAAATGTTGGAGAACTCAAGTGTTCGAGTAGAAACGACAATTAAAGTGTACAATGCTCTCATCTCACCGACTCTCCTTCGTAATGCAGAAACTTGGACACTGTACCAGTCCTGTATTAAGGAAGATTTTGCGCATGAAGTAGCACGATCAAGTTCCCAATGTTCTCAAGCGTGCCGATCATCCTAGTTTGTTTGCTAAGCACAACCAAATTTAGCTGCATTGACATTAGGGGCAGGCGAACATATTGTGTAATTTTTGAAAAAAATACTATTTTACCATAAAAAAAAGCCTTTGAAATCACAGACCCCACCCCACACACACGCACAGGTACTGAATAACACAAACAGAGAATACATTTAGAACTCCGAGTTTTTTGACAGCGATTTATTCGATACTCGCTGTCGTACTTCAGTTGTTGTAAGCCGTCACAGCGTTTTTAGACGGTTTTGATCAAGGGTAAGGAAAAAAAAAAAAAGAATAGAAAGGGCCTTTAATGTCTTCCTGATTAAGATGAAATAAAAATATATGAAATTAAGGAAGATAAAATACGATTTTGCATTTTTTTTTAGTTTTAATTTAATTTAAACATTTTTTTAATTAAAATTTTTTCCATTATTTCCCTTCATTCTTTATTTATCTTTTTTCTGTATATATACACAAATACACACACACACACACACACTCTCTCTCTGTTTCACACACACATGTCAATGAAAATAGGTAGTTTTTTTTTTATATATATGTTGTCGCCCAAACTGCACACTCGCGCGCGCTCAGATTCTCTGACCGACCTTCATTTACATCTCCATCACATGCAAGAAGAAAGCGTGTGACTTTAAATATTTATATGCTTTCAGAGACCATTTCTTAAGACTAGCAGAACTTTTAGTCTCTTGTTTTCGGTATCTATCTGAAATTAGATGATTCCATTGACAGGTGAAACCAAGCTATCAATTCCGTTTTCTTTTTTTTTTTTTGACATAAACTATGCAAACTCACTTGATGCTAATAAAAGACTGGCAGCAGAATTCTTGAATCTGTTTTAAGTTTTTAACGTTAAAAATTCCATCAAGTGTGTTTTTTTATTTTCTTTATTTATGTATTTGTTTTATATCGCTTCACTTTACAATAGTAGCATTGGTTATAACATTCCAACAGGCAAATCTCTTGTTCTCTGCATTTCTGTCCTATGTATGTATGTATGTATGTATAGTGTTGTATGTATGTATGTATGTATGTATTTTTGTATGTATGTGTCTATCTATCTATTTATCCATCTATCTATTGTGTGTGTTTGTGTATGTATTTATCTATATGTACTTATATACACGCGCTCACACACACACACACACATACATACATATGACATATACATATATGTGCTAAACACACCCCCACCAAGACCTGTGAAGAAAATTAAGCGCAGAATTCCCCAAAACAGAAAAACGATTATCAGAAAAATAAAAAGAACAAACAATTTACCAATTTTGACCCTCCACAAAATCCCAAATTTTATTTAATTTGCTTTGCGGGAGCAACTGTTTTATCAAAAGCGTATATTGTTGTTAAATGCTCGAAATACGAAACTAGAAAAACAGCCAACAACTGATGAAGGGTCGTTCTTTATGTTGTTTGTTTTGTTTTCCATTTGTGTCTTTCGTTGCCCGTAAAAATACTTCATATTCCATGTACTCATACTTCGTATCTTTTTGTTGTACACGTTTCATAACGTCCTGTGCACACATATGCACACACACACATATATATACGTATAGATGTAAGTACATACATATACGTATGTATACATGCATATGTATATATGTGTGTACATATATATATATATATATATACGTATAGATGTAAGTACATACATATACGTATGTATACATGCATATGTATATATGTGTGTACATATATATATATATATTATTTATATTATTATATGATTGAACGCATCCTCTTCCAAGTAAGTTTTATCTATCTATCTATCTATCTATCTATTTATCTATATATATATATATATTGTTTCATATATACACTGCATGTACTTTGGCCGTTGGGTTTTGTGGAAGTTTTCTTCATTAGAAGCTTCGTTGTCGTCACAATTAAAGTTAAAGAATTTAAAAGAAACGTGGAAGACTCGCGAGGGAGTGTTTGTTCTTCTTCATTTAAGAAATGCATGATAGTCACACAATTCCATCTCAGCCATGTCTTCATACAGACAGACAAACAGACAGCTACGCACACACACACACACGCACACGCACGCATGCACGCACGCGCACCCACGCACACACCCAACTGTACTTTACTTAAGTCTGTGTTCGATATACCCGGCGTGGGTAGCCAGCCAAATCGAGAGCAACCTTGGTATTTAATATATGTAACAGTACAGTCATAAGTTCTACCAGGGTACCACAAAACTTACCAAATGTAGAAATATATAAATGTACCCCGAAATTATATAAAACAACACACATGCACATACCCACCTACACTTCGTGTAAGTTTATGCTCGATATAACCAGCGTGGATAACCAGTCAAGTCGCGGGTTACCTGGTAATTAATATATTATATAACAATACAATTATAGGCGGTTTTACGTTTGCCACAATGAGATGTACCACCAGGGTGCCACCAAGCTTATTGAACATAAGAAGGTTGTTTTTCCTGAGATGTATATTAAATAACACGCAGACGTCTGTACTCCGTACAAGTTTGTGCTCGATCTAAATAGGCGTAAATAGCCAACCAAGTCGGGGGCCAACTTAGTATTTAACAAACTAACACAGAGAAAGAAGCACAGAAAAATACTAACACACAGAAGCACCGAAAAATATGTAATATACTAACACACAGAAAAATTAAAAACAAAACACGCGTGGTATGAAGAATTAAGTGCAAAAATCACCATAGACAACAGCGGCGCAGACAACAGAGAACCACAACGCAGCGTGTCGTTGTCATGGTAACAAGCTGTTAATGCCACGCTGTTTGTTGATTGGCTAAAATTACCCAAATTTCCCAACTTTGATGCCAAATAACATCAGATTCTTTAATTTACGAGATAAAGTAAATTGGTTGATCGTAATCAAAATTCAGAGTTGCATCGATACATCAAAATTGAAAGCAATCTGAGCAAAATTAAAGGGGGGAGGCTCATTTTGTGAATGAGAAAGACTAAATCGTGATGCTTCCAACAATATATACATGCACATGCATAGTAATAGTTCGTGGGATTTATATTTTACGATTCAGAGGTCACGAGTTTGTGGTCACCTGGCTGTAAAGATTGTCCGAAACCATATTTGAGTGACGTGGGCTTTGTGAGAAGGCACTGGGACATTTTGAAACACATATGGTTTCTACTGCATACTTCATTCATTCAGGGTTTACATCTATTTCCAGCACCTCAACAAATCCTATAGAAAGATGTGAAGTGGCACGGCATGACCTTCGTTACTCACTGTCCTGAAACCATTACAGTTACTGCAAACTTAGCGTGTATCACTCTGGGGACATCAGAAAGATGTGCTAATAACCGTCTATCGTTTCTTCTGTTAGACTTTCGATGTTAGTTGAAGTTTTTCTCATCAGAGAAGAACCAAAGCGGAACAAGTTCGTTGGATGGTTTTAAGCTCGTTCAATAACCGTTTGATACGAATCAAACGGTTTTCCCGTCTCTTTGCTGACATGACTTGGCCTCTGTTCATTGCATGTAAGTTGTATCGAATGTCCTTGTGTGCCACAGCCCTGACTGTTCACTCCGACGCCTGAAGTTGATTTGCCGGGGTTCATAATCGAGAGTGTTTTGAACCCATTCGATGAAGTGCAGTGTTCTTATTGTGTCCGACCGTTTAGAATGTGTTTCTCTTTGATACAGATGGAATTCCACCGAACTGTGTGTGCAAAAGATCTGGCAACATTTAGAAAGTTGAAAGTTTTAAGTTTCTGTGTTCTGTACATATGGCAACAATCGCTGCATGCCTTCTCATTTCTTGTATTGGCATTTTATCTGCTAAGAGGGGGTGGTCTGAATGGAATGAAATGAAAAAAAAAAAACTTAATTGGCTTGATGAAGTGATAAACTAAAATGTGTTCTCAAATACCCCTTGCACCCTGTACATATTCATACATACACACATACATACATACATACACGCATACATACATACATACATACATACGTACATACATACATACATTCATACATACATACATACGTACATACATACATATATACATACATACGTACATACATACATACATACATACACACACACAGAGGCTTAGGCACCGAATTCCATTCACAAGGTATCGGTCAATTCGAGGCTAAGAGAGATGACATCCAATCTTTGACGGAGTGGGATCGAACATGGACCACGTGGTTATGCATTGAACATCTTAAACACACAGCCATACACTAACATCTGGTCTCCTATTCTCTATCTCATGGTCACACTGATTCATAAAATCACATAGGATCTTTGCATTATCATTTTCGACGATGCCTTCGGGTTTATGTTCGTACCACTTTTTTCCTCTGTCAAGCCCATACTTGTTGCAAAGTGTCCAATGGACAATCCATGCTATATTGTCATGACGTCTTTTATATTCTTTCTGGTCCAGTGGCACACATTGATTGGTAATATGCCATACGGTTTCACCATTTTGTCCACAAATTCTGCTCTTATCACTTTCTGATGTGTTGTCTATTCCCGTATTTGATGTAATTCGTTCTTAATGCTTGCTCTTCGGCAGCACAGATTAGAGCCTCCGTTTCCGGTTTTAAATCACTTTTAGTCATCCTTAACCATCTTTTTTTAGTGGTTTGTGGCATTTTTTTTTACATACCATTCTATGTTGTTTTCTTCTGCTCTAATGCTGTGTTTGCTTCCGATCCTCTTTCCCCTCTTTTTCTTGGTACACACAGTTTGTCTGTGTCACTTTTTTTGGTTGGAGTATCCCATATCTAGTCAGCAACTTCCTTGCCTTTCTGTCTAAGCTGTTTAGTTCGTCTACTGTCCACGTGATTACCCCTGCTCCATATCTAAGGAGTGAAACTGCTTCATTCTTATTCCGTCCGTTTAATTTCGATGTAAGGATTATTGTTATTATTATTATTACTGTGTGAGAGAGCAACGCATGCTATCAAAGTGACACTGGGGTAGAATATACAAAGCCCAAAATACCCATCATGCCTACCCGTCTGATAAGGGTATACCAGGCACATGCATCACAACCATATGTGCGCGACATGGTGATCTCATACCAAGATAAATACCGCATGATCTTGCAGGTGGGGGTCGAGTTAGAATTTTGTTCTGGCCGTCTAGTCCATCCTGCTGAAAAGGTCCCTGAATAAGGATTGTTCAAGGATTGCTAGATATTTGTATTGGCGATTAGGGTCTAATTCTCTGATCTCTGTGTCTATGTTGAGTGCAGTGTTTGATTAATTTGCCTCTTTTCAGTGTCACTTTCGCAGCACATATGTCCAGCCCCCGTGCTCATTCTGATGTCCTTGCTGAAACTATGGATAATTTCGAGAAGGTTTCACTGTTCTGTGGTATTTTTAGTGAACACTTTAAAGTCATCTATGATGGTTTATTGTTTGTCAATAACATCTTTAACCCATGGTAGTTTCATTTAACAAGTTTGTTAGCGGTGTTAGAGTAAGGCAGAAAAACAGGGGTTACAGCGAGTCTCCTTGGAAAATCCCTCTTCTCATAGGTATAGGGCTGCAAGTTTTAATGACTTGTGATGAATTTGTCAATGGTTTTCCAGTTTGCCATTGCGTACGTGTTCTATTTTAATAGTGTTGGAGCTACTTTATTTGTGTGGAGAGATTCCAGGATCTATGAGTGTGGAACACTGCCGAATGCTTTCTGGGGATCAATCTGCGTCTTCTTCTTCTTCTTCGTGGTGGGGGGGGGG
>NC_068994.1:60369798-60381042 GCF_001194135.2 Octopus bimaculoides | reverse complement strand
CTGTTAGTGGAAGGAGTGGTGCTGGCGGGGGGGGGGAGACAGAACTATTGTTTATAGAACTGGTAGTGATGGTCAGAAGGATTGTCAATAGCATTGATTATAGTTGTCATGATAGAAAAGGTGGTGATAGTGGTGTTAGCCGCGGTGGCGGTGGCCGCTGCAAGGTCGTTGATAGGATCTGTAGTGCGCCTGGTGACACCGTTGGTGATGGTGGCGATAGTGGTTCTGATGGCTTTCGTAGTAGTAGTAGTAGTAGTAGTAGTAGAAACAGCAGATGATGATGGCGAACAGTGATTAATATGGCCGTAGTGTTATTGGGTTAAGTTGGTCGCGAAGATGTGGTGGCCTTAATGAAGGCATTGGTGTTATAGATGGTGTAGAGGTGGAGGTGGAGGTGATGAGTGTAATATGAGATGATATTGTTATTGATGATGATGATGATGGTGATGGTAATGATGGTAGTGGTGGTGGATGGTGACACAGGTGGTAGCGGATATGGTGGAGTGACCAAACGATTGGTGGTGGTGGTGGTAGGGGTGTGAGGGGTGCGTTGGATTGGTGAAAGGGGGCGGAGAAAAAGAACGAAAAGAAAATCTGTGAAATCGTTGAACGAATTGCGAGTTAGTGGGCGTGGTCTCTGAGACGAATGGGTGTGTCCCGGAAGTTACCATGGTGACAGCACATGTCAGTGACAATTGATGCCATTTCTGTGACACAAGACTTGAACAATCATTCCATTCATTGAATAAAAGAGTCTCCACGCCGGAGAGTGTGTGTCTCGGCTAGAAAGAGACGCGTGTGTGACTATTTCTGTAGGGTTAGGGTACTGTTGATGTCGTGTGTGTGTGTGTGTGTACATACATACATACACACACACACACACACACACATACATACATATATATATATATATATATATATATATATATACATACATACATACCAGCACATACACATATATATATATGCACACACACACACATATATGTATGTATATGTGTATATATATATGTGTATGTATGTATATGTGTATATATATGTATGTGTATATATATATATATATATATATATATATATATATATATATATATATATATATATATATATATATATATATATATATATATACGACAGAGCTTATGCTCTGCGATAAACATATATATTAAAAAGATGTGAGTGTATAATACAATATATAAGTATATGTTTGTGGGTGTATGTTTTTGTAGCTACAGACAGACAGACAAACAGAATGAGACTAATAGAACAATAAACTAATAACAGCATGAATAGACTGATACACAAATATATACACCCACTCTCATAGACACATATATAAGTACACATACATACATGCATGCATATATGTGTATGTGTGTGTATGTATTATACACACACTCATACATACACACATATGCATACACGCATACACACACACACACAAACACACACATTTACACATTCACACACACACACACACACACACACACACACACACACACACACACACACACACACACACACACACACACACACACACACACACACACACACACACACACGTACTTTTTCCAGTTTTCTTAAGCTCAGTTTGTTAGAATGAAACTGACGAAGCTCAGTTAACGAAGACCGTTAACAATTCTACATATAAGAAGCCTAACGCCACGTGGTTTTCGGGCTAAATTTGACGATTTTTAATGTTTTCTTTTCTCAGAAACAACTTCATGTATTGGCGGACAGTAAAGCCATTGCCCGAAAGCATCACGGTGTCAGCACTCCGGCCCGACCTGGTTTTGGTAGATGAGGGTCAGAGACGTGTGGTCCTTGGGAAGCTGACTGTGCCATGGGAGGAGAGCATTGCTGAGGCCCATGAGCGGAAGCTGTTGGGCTATGAAGAGCTGGTAGCTGAGATTCGGGAGAAAGGTCACATCAGTGAGCTGGTTGCGTTCGAGGTTGGCTGCAGGGGTTTCCCAGCAGCTTCTCTCAGAAGGTGGCTAGTGTGCTTGCTGTGAGGAAGACCATCAAGGAATGTGGAGAGAAAGCAGTTGAAGGTAGTGCTTAGATTACCAGGAGGTTTGTGAAAGCGTATAAGACCACAGAACTGTCACGAGTCCGGTTGCAACACAATACGCCCAGCTGTTGCGGACCCACCGTGTGCAGAAACACTAAGCATAATGGGCCGAGATCTTGTCGAAGTACGGCGCTCAGCTGGTGATTGCGGCCGGACGAGAAATGGAGCACTCGGTGTTTTTCTTCTACTGAGAAAAAAGTTAGCTGACATGGAGGACTGGAAGCCATTTGCATATTGGCAAAGAGTTACCTGTCTTTTGATGATTCGCGTTGCGTATCAACTTACAAACATCATGACTACCGCTGAATGCTCTGTGAACACTGTAAAGGCTGTGAGACGTGATAGGGACAGCTGCAGCAGAGACTACGAAGCTGCGGTCAGCAGGAAGGGACACAATAAGCATTCTGAATGCGTCCGCACGCCGGGATTCATCCATCATCTGCAGAGACAGGGTCCCAGGCTCATTTCAAACTGCTATGTATGGATGCTGGAGATTGTGGTGAATCCCTGGCTGGAGAGGGTTGCTGCTGGAGGGTCATATGTACAGCAGCAGGATTCGGCTTCTTGCCAATCCGAAAGCGTTAGAAGTGGTTATCGGAGAAGTTCTACGACTTCACCAGCCCCAATTTCTCTCTCCTAAAACCCCTAATTGTAATATCCTAGATTACTAAGTGTGGGACGTGGTTGAGAAAGATACCAACCATTCTACCTGTTCGGCCGAACTGGTGGCCAAGATCAAGGCGGTGTTCTTCCCAGAAACACATTAAAAAAGGCATGCGCCAGCTTCCGGAGCCGTCTTGAGGGCAGGGTGGAAGCTGAGGGCGGCTAATTTTAGTAAATTGTTGTCTCGGCCATAATCTAGTTGATATTTAAAAAAATTTATTATGGGAGAAGGAAAAAATATAATTTCCGATCAGTTTATATTCACTAGAATCCACCTGATCACTAAAATAGCGTCAAATTCAATATTGTATCTTCGTTTTATTATTTTTTTTTTCTTCATCAAGCACAAATAAAACGATTCTGATCGGTAAATAATAAGTCTAAAAGACGTAATGACAGGAGTTATCGTGGCGTGAAATAAGCAATGACAATAAAAGGACGGTGACATTCGAATGGAGGTACAAAGAATGCGCTTGACTACAAGCTATAAATATATATATATATATATATATATATATATATATATATATATATATATATACACATATACATACATATATATGTGTGTGTGTGTGCGTGTACATACATATTTATACAAACATATATATGTAGGTGTATACATATGTATGTTTATAAATATTTGTATGTATGCATATGTATTTACACACACATATATGCATACGTATGTATTAATACTATGTGCGCGCGGGCACACACCTATGTATTTCAAACATTTATAAATTAATAGTTTGATTCAATGACCATAATACCTGAAATGTTTATAAATATAATCAAATTTGAATGTGAAACAATTAAAGAACAAATTATGTTCTAGCTTCTATGGTATTTAAAACTGCTCCTTTCGAAAATTTGATACTTAAATGAGGATTTTTAATCACTTCAACGTTCCTGTATATAATGTCTGTGCACTATCATTTAAGATGGATGCTTAATAGTGGACGAGTGTGTATGTGTGCGCGCGCGTATATGCGTGTGTGAGTGTGTGTGTCTGAGTGTGTGTGTATATATGACAGAGAAACAAAAGGGGGAAAGGAAAACAAAGAGTTTAACGTTAGAAGCTGACATTATCTCCTACTCCAATACAATTTCTTTAAAACAATCATTCACCATGTTTATTCTCGAATCTTTTTCTTTTTTTTTATCCTAGGAAATATCCGACCCACAACTTTTTCATCACGTATTATTTTGGAATTAATTTGGATTTGCTTGCATATTCTGTAATGATTTGTTAAGAAATTGTGATTTTATTTAAATAAAAAAATTATGTATGTACGCATGCGCAACACATACAGTCAAACACATATTTCTTAGGTGGAAAGGAACTTAATTCTTTGGTTTATTTAATAAAGATAATATTTCCTCTCATTGTTGATAATTCTATCTTTTTGGCAAACTGTTGATCCCTCACAAAATTCTCCATGTTAAAAAAAAAAATTTAGAAAAACACTCGATCTAATTTTTAACCTTTTCACAGTTAATCTTTTTTAATCTTTTCACAGTTAATTAAACCCTAATCCCCTTTAAAGTACTTTAGTAATGACCTGAAAAGATGGTTGTCCGCTGGAGCAATGCCAGGAGAATAAAACTTCCATATTTGGTATCATAAGCTTTTCCTGAGTAACTTGGGCAATATGGGTCTTGTTATAATCATGTGAGAGCACTCTCCCACGATTGAGGGGTGAGGGTTGCTTTTTCTGCAATTCTCTATGAAATGCTTCCAGTTGATGACAATACTTCGCCGCATTAACTGTTTTATTTTGGTTTGAGACTCCCTTCATATCTAACCAAATATAAAGCAGAACATTTTCTGTGGTGTAGTCCTAGTTTCTGGATAGATTTTCCTTTCTCGTTCGGTGTTAACCATTGTCGTTTTCGTTGAATATGATTATAAAAGATCCACTTTTCATCATATGTGACGAATCTATTCTGGAAAGATTCAGTAGCAAGTCTACTTTTCACTGACGAGCAGAGGGCAACTGTTTGATTAAGTTGACAAGTTTTCAGATGATGAGAGACCCACTGACCAAGCTTAGACGCTTTTTCTAGTTTATGAGCGAAGTGTGACTTGAATTGAACTATTTTGCTAATTCTCGTGCTTTGTCTTTTTCTCAACTAAGGTTTTCAAAAACTCAATATATTCTTTTCTACTCTAGGCACAAGGCCCGAAATTTTTGGGAGGATATCAGTCGATTAGATCTACCTCAGTACGTAACTGGTACTTAATTTATCAACCCCCAAAAGGATGAAAGACAAAGTCGACCTCGGCGGAATTTGAACTCAGAACATGCAGACAGACGAAATACCGCCAAGCATTTCGCTCGGCATGCTAACGTTTCTACCGGCTCGCCGCCTTAGAAGCTCAATATATTGACAGAACTTGGTCATTTAGATCAAGGAGAACCTGCAAGAGAAAATTTTACCCGCGAAACTGGCCAAACCATCGTTGGCATGTCTAGAAACTTAGAAGTTTATTTCCATAGCAAGAACGAATATATTTTGACACTTCTATTCCTTTTGAATTCATACAGCATGCAATAGCTAATATGGGTCTGATTTAAACTCATTTTAAAAGGGTAAATATCGATACTTATTTAGCCACTAAGGTATTCCGCTATTCCGCAAAGAAAGTAAAAAACATTAGCACGTAAAAATTAAGGCTTCATTTACTGTTAGTATTAAAAAAAGTACTCTCAAAGTTAGCATGTCAAAAATAGCTGAGAACTACCTTTTCAACAAGGTAATACACACGCACGCACACGCGCACACACTGCACGCGCGCACTCTCACACAGACATATGTATATATAAATAAATAAATAAATAGATAGATTCAGGTGAATATGGTATTTAAGTTTAGGCACCAGAATTAAGTATGGTATTATCCATATAGTTTCAAAATAAGGGGATTAAAGGCAAAATAAGCAACGAAGATATCCAAAGTTATGGTCTGGCTAAGTCAAAATGTTTTTTTGTATTCTTCAATTCCAATTTCGAGAGTTTAAATGTAGTTACAAAAATATGTCCTTCTGCTGAAATGAAAGCTTAACGACTCTATTATCTCCGAGTGAGGAACAGGGCCATGCAGTTAGAAGATTTTGACGGTACTTAAGGACAGTTATGCTGATGAGGGGCTGTTCAGCACAGCTCCACAATCCTTATATTTTTTCTGCTTGCTAATCAGTCACCATATTGAATGTTTCGCAGTGATACGAGAAGAATGCTTTCAAGCAACCTGTATAATTCATAAATTACATTCAACGATGCTATGGGTCTGTAGTTTTTGGCCTCATGCATCTCTTGTAACTTCGTTACTTTCGTTGTACATCAAGCCCAATGTTCGTTGTTCTTTTGAACCGGTTAACGAGGGCTACCCTGTAGGATGTGAGTTTTCTGTCCCAATAAGCGATAATTAGGTATTTTCCAGCCGAGTTCCGGATCGTTTTGTAACGCCGGGAGAGTGATACGCTTTCATTCCGAACTTCTTAACTACATCACGTTGTAGTTGTGTTATTTATATTCCCGATCCGTTTGCAAAATAACTCTGATTCCCCTTGAGAAGGAAATTTTACCGCCTTGATGGTATAGCCTTTCATACTGCGATGAACTGCTTGTGGGATTTAGAGGAAAATTCTGATTGACGGTTTTACACTCTAGGAATTTTTTACGAGAGTGAAAATTTTCACATTTTCGCTCGCAGTTCGTATTTCAGAGCAATGAACTTGCCTGTCAATGTCTCTTATCGACAGTAGCATAGAATTTAGATATGTATGTGTATGAATGTATATATGCATGTATTATGAATGTATGTATGTGTATATAATGCATATTCGAATGTATGTATGAATGTATGTATGTATGTATATATATATGTACTGATTGTTTCTTTAGCAATGTAAGTTTTTACAGGGTCGGGTTGCTAGCCTAACGCCTAACCTTCATCCTTTCTCATCCTGGACTTGTGACGAGGTTAGGGTGGAGAAAAAGATGCCAGCCAAGGAAGACATGGCGTAGTAGCTTCGAAGAAAACTTACGCAGACTGAACTTAACCGGGGAAGACGTTGACCAGAGACGGAGATGATCGGTGATTACTGTCTGCTCGATGCGGCGCTCAAAGGCACAAACGGACCAAAGATGAAAAGGAATATATGTACGTGTGTGTGTATGTATGTATGTGTCTGGGACCGACGCTTGGCTCCAGTGAAGGTGAGATAAATATCTCGGATAAGACACCAACGCACCGCAAATAAACTCTCGCTGATGGAAGCGATGCAGAATGAAGCGAAGAGTCGTTCATGTTTATCTGTGAGGAGATGATTGCTGTTATTGTTGGGTAGTCCAAATCTTATTGAGTAGACCTTTAATCAGAGGCGTTCTATCCGTGACTATTTCGTCTGTTTGTATATTGGGACTACATTGTCCGGTATGTCTTTTTGTTTCTTTGGAGCAGTAAGAAGTGATCTGAGGAAATTTGGTTGCTATTTCTAGGAGTTCGTATGACCACTCTTCATGTTTGGGTCAGGTGAAAAAGTGAAATACAAAGGTAAAGAGAGAGAGAGAGGGGAAGAAAGAGAGAGAGAGAGAGAGAGAGGATGGAATTAGGAAATAAATAGTAAGAGTTTAGATAGAAAGAAAAGATGCTGCAGAAAAGTGAGAAAGAGAAAAGAGAGGAAAATCGGGGAAAAAGAGCGAGAGGGGAGGAGTAAGAGTAAGAAAAAGAGAGAGAAGATAAAGTGAAAAATGAAAGAGGAAAGATTAAAAGAGAAAGGAAAAGTGAGGAAGACAGAAAGAGAGGTAGGAAGACAGAAAGAGAGGGAGGAGGATAGAGTGTGACAGTCACCCCACCTACCGGAGAATCAATCGCTTGTCTATCATTGAAAATTCGACAACTTCTCCTCCCACCACCACTTCAGCTTTACTCTCCCCCTTCCCCCTTCCCCTCTTCCTCATTTCACTGCTTTTTTTCTTTCTTTTCCTCTTTTCATTGATTGCTTCTTTGTTTTTCTTCACACACACACACACACACACACACACACACACACACACACTCGCACACACACACACACTCGCACACACATTTCATTCATCTTACGCTTTTCTTCCTCTCACTACGACTCACTCGTATCTACTTTCTTCTCTCTCACTCTCGCTTCTCTCTCCACCCCCTCTCTCACATTTGTCTACTCTCCCCCTACCAAGATCAATGCCCCACCCCTCCATTCACCATCCGTTTAACTCTCCTTGACACGCCCCCTCTTCTTTCACACTTCGTCTCTTCAACTTGTCCTCACCCCACCACCCCTCATCCTATTCCTCCCGATTCTCTCTCACCTTACGCATACATATATGTGTGTGTGTGTGTACGTACCTCCACCACAACCATCTCTTCATTCATTCATTTTTCTTCTTCTTCTTCTCCTCCTCCTCCTTCCAGTCTACTCCCTCCTCTCATTCCCTCTCTCATTACACTTACTCGTTTAGTTTCCTTGCGCAGTCGACTGTCCGTACGCGCACGCACACACACGCACACATACACATACAAACAGACATTCGCACAGACATATGCACACACACATATACATACACCCATATCCCCCCACACACGCAACGCCGAGTTCACCAAAATAGCATCCCGTCATCATTGACACAAACTCACAGAGACGCGCATGAGCACACACACACACACACACACACACACACGAGGAAGGAAAAATAACGTACAGGAAAACACATACAAGCTTCTTATGAGCTTGCAAATTCGGATAGACCGCCCAGGGTCCCGTACGCATCCACACATACACACATACACAGCTATCACACGAAACACACATACGCCTACACAAGTGTCCCCCCCCCGTAAGAAAATGCTTTTTCTTTTTCTTCTCCCAGACAGTAAATAGTGCTTAGTGACGACATTCACACACAGACAAACACCTTCAGACGACATACATACATATACGTACTCGATCACATACACACACATACAAATATACACATACGCACACGCACACGCACACACACACACACAAACTGATTGACACTATTGCTTGGGCTGAGGCAGTCATAAACACATACACGCATAAACTAAGACACACACACACATACACACACGTTCGCGCAAATGTGAAACAAACGTTCACAAAAACATATACACATATATACACACTTGAAAGCGCACCACATCAACAGCGCATATAAATACTCTTTATCTATATACATATATGTGTGTGTGTGTGTGTGTGTCTGTGTCTGTGTCTGTGTGTGCGGCTGAAGCCCACCTGCTGCCCCACCCATCTAACAGACAAACACATATAGCTTCATTTCTCACATATACACCCCCCCCCCCCACGCACGCACGTATATATAAATATATAAATTCGTCCATGGATCCCCTTTTCACGTGGACAAGGGAGGGAGATTTGCGCCAAACTGTTGTTGTGGAACTGAACACAACTAAAACAAACCAACAACAAATAACAAACAACAGTCAAGCAAAACAATAAACAAACACAAACAGCAGCAGCCGCAGCATCATCAAAAAAATAAACAAGGTGACTATCTATCTATCAATCAATCTATGTATCAATCAATCAATCAAGCAATCTCTCTCTCTCTCTCTCTCTCTCTCTTTATATATATATATATATATATATAGATGTATAGGTATATAGATATATATGATGAAATAGAAAAATATTGATATGAAATGATAAAAAAAAACAACTTTTCGCCTTAACTGGTTTAAGCAGCGATTATCGATCATGTTTATGCTGGAGTGAGTGTATATAAGACGGGGTATATATATATGTTTATATGTATATTTCATAGAAGTGGGCATAGCAGGTCATACATACATGCATACATACATACACGCTCGAACGAACCTAATTACGTATGTATGCATGTGCTTATGAATATGCTTGTATGTGCATGTGTGTATATATATATATATATATATATATACACATACATAAACACGCACACACACATATGTACAGTTATGCATAAACACATACACCTATTTGTGCATGCATAGATGTATGTAAATTTTATCTGTATGTGCTTGGTGGTGGTGGTGGTGGTGGTGGTGGTGAGAAAAGCGAAAGCCCCCCGAAGAATTCTAACGCAATCCAAGCAATCCATGTTCCAAGAGAGATAAGTACAGCAGCGTTAGAGATACAACCACCACCATCACCACCACAACCACCACCACCGCCACCACCACCGCCACTACTAATAGGACTGTTATTAATGTTTATGTTGGCAGCATCATCTACATCGTCTTCGTTATTATTATTACATTTATTAGCTTTAGTGTCATTTTTGTTATCATCATCATCACCGTCATCTTAATCATCTTCATCGTCATCATTGTCATCATCATCAACATCATCATTACCACTACCTCTGTCATTGTGGCTTATATATCGTCACTAGCGTCAAGAAAAAACACCAAAAACAACGTCGACAATTGTCACACAAATAACTCCCGACTCTTGACAAAGGTAAGACCAGTTATATTATACATACGTTGCTGGGTGTCTATCGGCCTGCTTTCCTACGTTTGCGTCTGTGTATATATATATATATATATATATACACACACACACGTAGTTATATCTGTACGTATGTATGTGTATGTATATGTACCTAAGTATGGTTCTATTATGTTTGCATGTCTGTATGTGTAGGAAGAATTATCTCCTAATTTCAATGCTTTGGATTGTTTCCAGTTTCACTTAGTTTTCGCACTGAACATAATGTGTATGTATGTATATATATATATATATATATATATATACATTCATACATACATACATATCTGTATATGTATATACATATACACATACATGCATACATACATACATGTATATGTATATATATGTATATATATAATTATACATATATATGTGTGTGTATATATATATATATATATATATACATGTATACGTATACATGTATGTATACAAATACGTACGTATATTCTGTAACACATACATGCACATATATGTACGTATATCCATATATTTATATCTACAAATATGTGTATGTATATACACGTATGAATATGAATATATACGTATATATACGTGCGTTAAATACACACACACACACACACATATATGCACACATGTTAATACTGTACTCATGTTGTGCTTGTATCGCAATGTAAGTGTTCTGATGTGTGTGTGTGTGTGTGTGTGGAGACATTCTCACTTTTAGAACCGGGATACGTTGAGTTCAATGGAAAAACGCTTGTGATATCAAAAGATTGTTGGAGTTCGGCTCTTGGCTGATCACAGACAAACTTGATTTCATCCATCCATCACTCCATCCAACACACACATAGACGTACACACATACACACACACACAAAATATATATGTAGAGTGATATACAGAGATACCTACTTATATGTGAGTTCATTCATCTCAGAGGATCTATCTATCTATCTATCTATCTATCTCCTTCTATCTCCCCCTCTCTCTTTAAATA
>NC_068994.1:60367046-60367656 GCF_001194135.2 Octopus bimaculoides | reverse complement strand
ATATATATATATATATATATATATATATATATATATATATATATATAAGCATACATACATACATACATAAATATACATACATGTGTGTGTGTGTGTGTGTTTGAGTACATATATATATATATATGTGTTTTTCTTAGTTTCAGTCCAAGGACTGCGGCCATGCTGGAGACCGCCAATTACTTTGCTACAATTTTACGAAGCCTCCTTTGACCTGTGACATTTGATGGGCGAGCGAGTTTGATGTTGCTGCCCTCACCTGTGTTTCTAGACGTAGATTCATCCGGAACTCTTGACAGAGGGAGATCCAGTTTTGTTTTGAAAAAAGCCTACGCCAGCACGATGCAGGTCTCTGAAGCTTTGTGTTGGGATACTGAAGAGCTGTGGGTCTTTGAAGGCCAAGCACTTTCAGTATCTGGTCCCGTACCCTGATTGGGTTAGGGTTAGGGTTAGGGTTCAGATTTTGGGTATCATGTGTACCAATATATACTATATGCTATAATATTGATCTCCATTTCTAATATAGATGTGTATGTACGTGTGCATGTGTGTGTGTCTGTGTATATGTATATATGTGTCTGTGTGTGTGTATATATATATATATATATATATA
>NC_068994.1:60362628-60366946 GCF_001194135.2 Octopus bimaculoides | reverse complement strand
ATATATATATATTTGTATATATATATATATATATTTGTATATATATATAGTGAGAAACATCAGCAATCTCCTCCACTCTGTCCTCACCTCTCTTTTTCTCTATCTCTCCCTCCCTCTCTCAGAGCGTGCGTGCAGCAGCAGCAGAGAGAGAGAGAGTAGGAGAGAGAATATGAGCGAAAATGAAAATATTTTTAAAATAGAAATGTTTCCGCTAAAGTGACTTTTGAACGATTTCTAAATATGTGGAACACCTGAAAATCCTTGGCATATATTTCTGATTTATTCCACAGCTAAATATGCAGCACTTGATTGGCGACAATCGAAAGCTGCACCTACATAATGAACGAACACCTATACGCGCGCGCGCACACACACGTATGGACGTATATACATGTGTGTGTATATAAATATATATATATATATATATATGTGTGTGTGTGTGTGTGTGTGTGTGTGTGTGTGTGTGTATAGAGATAGCTATAGACATACATACATACATACATACATACATACATATAGATAGATAAATAGATACAGATAGATATAGATATACTTACATACACATACGTGCGAGTGTGGATACGTATGAATGTGTGTGTGTGTGTGTATATATATATATATGTGTGTGCGTGTGTGTGTTTACGTATGTCCATGTACGTATATATCTTTTATCGTTCATTTGTTTTAGTTATTTGACCGCGACCATACTGGAGCACCACGTTTAAGAGTTTTAGTGAGAGGAATGAGCCCCAGGATTTGTTTCTTTAAAGCCTGGTACTTAGCTTTATCGAACCTTTTTTTCTTTACAGAAGCGCTAAGTTACAGAAACGTAAACATACCAACGCCAGTTGTCAAGCTGTGGTGGGGACAACACACACAGAAAAGACAAACAGACACACACACACACATACACACACACACACAAACACACACACACACACACTCACAAATATTGTGATGCAAACGTCTCGATCCGCAAGAAATTTGCCTGATCAGTGTTCTACAAATGCAAAAACTTTTGTTTTAGCTGGGATTTGGAGATATTTAGTGAAAGATGGAGATTTAAAACCACTAAACAGGAAGACCACCGATGCCTGTGTGACATCGAGTGGAGAAGCAGATGACGGTGCATCCATCTGGATCCTTGGCTCAGTTGCTGGGAAACTTTGAAGGAAACCTCTAAGGAATTGGCTATTTCAGCCTGCAGACACGAAAGCTCTTGGTATTTTAAGTGTAGATTCATCTCAATCCAGTAGTTTATGAATACCTCAGAAATCTGGAGGCCTTAAGAGAAGAAATCGCATCTGCCTGTGATAATATCAACCCAAATGATTTTAGGATGGGTCAAAGTTCAAATAAAGTCAAATGTTAAAGGTCACCCGTGTGAACTTTTGTCATTTCCACAAGTATTTCAATTCTCTCACAATATGCGGTTCCCTATATAAGGACGCGCAATAAACAAAAGGTATATGCATGGATGCAGGCATCACCATATTTGCTTTCAAACCACGTAGTTTCGGGTTCGATCTCATTTTGTGACACCTTGGGTTCGTGTCTAAACACTGTCCTTGGGTGATTCGAAGCTTTGTGAATGCAGCTTGGAGGACGGTAACTGTGCGAAAGCCCGTTATGCTTGAGTGTGTGTGTGTGTGTGCATGTGTATGCGTGCATGTGTGTGCGCGCGTGTGTATGCGTATAGTGAGAGAGAGAGAAAGAATCAGTCAAAAGTGTATTCATAAGTGTGTGTGTGCGCGCGTGATTACACCTACACCCATACACACGCCCACCACCACACACACACCATCTAAGTATTTACCCCTAATTATCGAAGCCAAACCCCTAACTAATACTAAATTCAGTCTGTAAGCGAAGCAACTTATGTCAAACTTTCTTTGAAATTCAAGTTATAAATCTTCCCTGCTGCCATTTCGATTCCAATAATGGAGCTTAAAGACATGCGTACGTGTAAAGTGTGTGTGTGTGTGTGTGTGTGTGTGTGTGTGTGTGTGTGTGTGTGTGTGTGTGTGTGCGCGTGCGTGCGCGTGCCGAAATTCAATAGTGTAGTCAGCATATCCGGAATAGTTACTGAACTGCTCAAATCGACTGCTCAATCTATGCCATTCCTAATTTCATTTCAGATTTAGGTGACATCTCCAATTCATTTATTTTCCCCTTTCCCCAAATTAGCTAATTTCCATAATGATTTATTTGTTTCAGTCATCTGACTGCGGTCATGATGGGGCACCGCCTTGATGATTATTCTTAATTGATTACAATTTCTTGGCTTTTCTAATGTGCTAAGCCCAGTTTAGTAACTGGGTAGTAATTGCTGATTTATATCATCTCAGCAATACTGAGCCCAGTCGTAGGAAAGTTAATGTTCTTCAGTTTCATTCGTTGGTTTGAACGAATAACTTCCTGCCAGAAACAATTTTTGTCAAAATCAAACTTTTTTTTGCGTGTTTATACATTTAGAGGACAGAATTTTCGTAATATTGACTTTCCTTTCAGACACGAGCAGTATCTAAATTATAAATTTTGAATGCTACCTACCACCAACACCACCACCACCACCACCAGAATTGGGAGAAATATGCTGATGATTAAGGATACTGAAGATCCTTGATCAAAGATCGAACTAAACAACTTTTGAGACCCGTAGGACTAAAACAATAAGAAAGAAAAAAGGGGTCGCAAAACAACCAAGAAGGAATCACCTGTTCTACGAGTATGGAAGGAATTTCTGAGCAAGAACTGGGCTCATCGCTCACTTCAAAATCCATAAATGTCTACGAAAAACCAATGACTATCCTCTTCGATCTTGAGGGACGGCGATGATGACAAGTTCAGCCGATCGCATGACAGCTTATAACACACAAGATGGTCGTATCACATAGGAAATCAAATAGAGCACATTAAAGCATATCATACTATGCCCCATCACATCGCACTTTATATCAGACTAAAGTGTGACAGCAATTCGTCATATCATATGATGCCACATCACATCATAATGTGTAACAGCAGATAACACATAAAATGACATCATGTCGACAACACATCACAACAGCCAACGATGCTATTATGTAATACGTACGTACTCGCTCCATCTGTTAGAAATAGCAACCAAATCAATTTCAGATGCCATTCAATTGTCTCCAGAACGACGCTTTATATAATGTGTACCCGAGATCTCCGGAATGGTCACGAACGGAACGTCTTTGACATACGTCAACTCGATAAGGATGACTTAGCTAAACAACAGTAATTACATCATTGTTAATCACATGAAGTTATAATTTCATTTACAGGATCTAAAGTTAGGAATTCTCAGAACTGCTGCTATTCAGCAATTGTGGCAACACAGATTGCTCCGTACACATGCTTGTCTATGACGCCGGTGTGATTGTGTGTTTGAGCAGATACGTTTGATTCAAAGAGTAAAGTCAAGTCAAAGCTGGGATACCTCCAAGCTGTCGCTTTTAGCAAATCTGTGAGAGAGACAACAGATGGCCGGACGATAAGCGCCGACATTTTCGTATTTCAGCCGCGGCATTAAGGTGAAAATGCTACATTTTGTCTGGAAAAAATGTTCATTGATATCATTTCGAAGGATTTCGGTTTTCTTTATTTGTATTTCACATGCAGTTGTTTTATTTATATTCCTGCAGAACCAATGTGGGGTATAGAATATGGAATATACAATATATAATATAATATACAATATATAATATAAAATAAAATAAAATAAAAATGGATGGCACCATGAAATAAAGTATTGAATGTAGATGAAATATTGAGTGTTCAATATAAAGGATCAAATATATAAATATAAATATATAAAGGCGACTCGAGTTTCAGGGCTATTTCCCTTCGTCATGGCCGGTATGACAGACTTTAACAGACTGTAATAAGTTGGCTGGTTTTCTGTCTTTTATACCAATTCCTTTGGACAACAGCAGTAAGTGTTTGGCTATTTTTAGAATCGATAAGACAGAAAACCAGCCAACTTATTACAGTCTGTTAAAGTCTGTCATACCGGCCATGACGAAGGGAAATAGCCCTGAAACTCGAGTCGCCTTTATATATTTATATTTATATATTTGATCCTTTATATTGAACACTCAATATTTCATCTACATTCAATACTCTATTTCATGGTGCCATCCATTTTTATTTTATTTTATATTATATTATATATTGTATATTATATTATATATTGTATATTCCATATTCTATATCCCACATTGGTTCTGCAGGAATATAAATAAAACATAAAAAACAGACAGTGTTGGAACTCTTTTAAACAAAATAATAT
>NC_068994.1:60361078-60362618 GCF_001194135.2 Octopus bimaculoides | reverse complement strand
TATATATATATATATATATATATATATATATATATATATATTGATATATACACGCATGTGTATATGTGTATGTTTTTATGCACAAATACACATAGAAATATGTCTGTGTAGAACAGACACAGAACAGATTTACTTGTGTGTGTATGTGTGAGTGTATGTGTGAGTGTGTGTGTTTGTGTGGTGTATGTGTGTGTGTGATGGTTATCTGTGTAGTGTGTGTGTGGTGTGGTGTGGGTGTTTGCGCGCGCGTGAAAAACTGGAAGTTTATCTGTAAAAAGTGCATTAAATAAGGGAAGAGTCAACAACGATTTCAAAAAGAAATTTAGCATCAGAGTAAAGGTCCTCAGTCGTTTCCCATTCGTTATAGTCCTGCAGGCTTTCCCCGATGAGTTTAAGACTGGTTGTCCATGGCAACTCCTATACGTTGATGATCTAAGTTTCATGGCTGAATCTATAGGTTGATTAAAGATGAAATTCCTGACACAGAAGTTAAACCTGGAATTGAGAGGTTTTCAGGTAACCCAAGCAAAGACGAAGGTTTTTAGTAAGTAGAAAAGAAGACAGGATCCAGGTATCTTCAGGGAAATGCCTTTGCTCGCTATGCATAGAGGGTGTAGATATAAACTTTATATGGTGTACCTAATGTAAGCAATGGACACACACAAGAAGGTGATGCCCCAGTAGGGCCGCAGTCTCATGATAAAAGATGAAAGATGATATATATATATACACACACACATGCATATATATGTATATATATATGTATATGTATACATATACATATATATATATACACTTATATATATGCATAAACACACGCATATACAAACACACACACACACACATATATGTATGTATGCGTATGTTTGTAAAGTATGTATGCTTTCATGTATATTTCTGTATATGTCTGTGTAAGTGTAGCGCAATGCTTGGCTGGACAGAGATGGGAAGTAATTATTTCCTTTCAAATCTATGATTATTGTATTTGTTGTAATCGGAGATCATTACGTTCACCGGAGCCGCCAAGTGTTGCCGAGCAAATCAAGTTTGGAAACAGCTGTATTTTGATATGGCCCTTGATGGACGGCAGATTGATGATGGGGGTGTGCAGAGTGAGTAAAGAGGTGGGGGTCGTATACCACGACGACACGTTTAGATTGTTAAACAAAAATTCATGCATCATAATGTTGAAATATTTTGCGTGCGTAGGTGTATATACCTGTATTCATGGGTGTGGATGTGTACGTATGTAGAGGGGGTGTATATATACCCATCTATGTAAACACTCACATGCACACATACTCACACATATATATCAACATATACACATACATACGTAGATGGATATATGCATGTCTGTTAGTGTGTATGTATGTATGTGTATATATATATATATATATATATATATATATATATATATATATATGCAACCACATATGTATACCTGCAAACGTGTGTGTGCGTATATATACATATGTATGAAAGTATATATTCAAACAATCTGACTCAAGCACACTCACATACATCTCATTAAATCTAT
>NC_068994.1:60357697-60360240 GCF_001194135.2 Octopus bimaculoides | reverse complement strand
ATATATATAAAGATACAGAAATAATTTATTCGCAAACGCATGATAATGCTAATAAATTAGCATGAACAGGATAAACTATCCATATATTGCAGAGAAATTCGTTATCGGTCAGCCTGTGGTATCTTTCAAGGTGACTCATTATCACCATTACTATTCTGCCTCGCTCTATTCCCACTATCCACGCAACTGAATAATGCTAAGAGAGGGTATAAGATCTTTGACCAGAAAATTAATCATCTACTTTATATGGATGATCTAAAACTGTTTGCCAAAAACGACAAAGAATTAGAAGAGCTCCTGAATATTGCCAAATAATCCAGCTCTGATATAGGTATGGAATTCGGGCTTGATAAATGTGCGAAGGCTACTTTCAAGGCAGGGAAGTTCATGAAGGTAGAAAACATAGAACTTGATACTACCACAGCTATTCGAAACCTAGACCAATCTGAAGTATACGAATATCTGGGAACCAATAAATGTGATGGTATCCAGCACTCTAAAATAAAAGAGAAAATCCGCAAGGAATACTACCGAAGGATAAGAATTGCGCTAAACTCAGAGTTAAATGCTGCTAACAGAATTAATGCGATCAATTCGTTGGCCAAACCAGTAACCACATTTAGCTTCGGTAGCATTAAGTGGAGTCGCACTGAGGTGCAGAATATGACTGGAAATATCTGTAAAATCCTTACAAGGTATCGAATGCACCATCCAAAATCAGATGTACACAGGATTTATTTCCCAAGAAAAATAGGTAGAAGAGGCCTGATACAGCTCGAACAATCCCTCAAATCAGCAATAATAGGCTTTGAAATGTACCTTAATACAACAAGTGATGTGCTCTTATGAACTCCACTGAAGCATGAAGATTCCAAGCAAGCTTCAGTCATGAAGCTTAGTAAGGAATTCAAAATGTCTCTTAGCCTACAAGTTAGCAAGAAGAATGACCAAAGACATCCAAATACTGACAGACCTACCATTGCTTCTCCTGATTTAGAAATTAACAATTAGAAAGACCAACGAGATCCAAATAGTGACAAACCTATCACTGATGCAAAAAACATAAAACGAAAAACAAAGAAGGCTTGCATGAATAATATCGGAGATAGTTGGAAAGGCAAACTTTTGCACGGAAAATACCCTAAGCGCCTGTCCAAGCCAGATATTGATCAAAATCTAACACACCAATGGCTACAAGGGACAAATCTGAAAAGGGTTTGTTTAAAGATGTTGAACAAAACACCCATGTTTCCGGAAGTGAATTATCCTAATCCCAAAGAATTCCTCTCAACACATTTTCCCCCCACTACCTCTGCTCGTGATCAAGGATGCACATATCGTCAGTCACCAAGGGACATGCTCAACTGGTTAAGGTCAAACAACTGACAAGCAGTTCTGTAGTATCGAAGAAGATATCTGCTGTAGCCCATCTTTTATACAAAGACAACACAATGTACATGATAACTCTATTATTATTATTATTATTATTATTATTATTATTAGAAGTAGTAGTAGTAGTAGTAGTAGTAGTAGTAGTAGTAGTAGTAGTAGTATCATTTTCCGATTGAATTGCATTTTATTTCATCTTCTGACCGGGTCTCAACCAGAGACCTAAGGTACATACATATTAGATGCAGAGAAACTTGCTGAATATGTGGCTAGTTGATGTCAAAACAATTTTTGAGTTTCATGGATTGTTGGTTTCGCAGAGATCTGATGAAAAAATTTGTTAGTACCTTTCTTGATCATTCCCAAGGGGCATCTACAACAACAGGAATGGTTTTGGTTTTTAATTGCCACGTCTTAGAAATCTCAATCTGAAGGTCCTTATATTTCGACAGTTTTTCAAATTCTTTTGCTGGGATGTTTCTGTCAGCAGCTATTATCATGTTAGCTCATGCTTTTTTGTTTTAGGTTTTTGATGACGATGTCTCGTCTGTTAGCATTTATTTGCCTGTCTGTATGTATTCTATAATCCCTTAGGGTGGCAGCATTCTCTCCCTCGGTGACTAACTATTATTATCATTATTATTATTGGGGTAACATTATATGTACCAACTCATCTGGATCAAAGTAAAGCTGATCATGGATTCTTAGAGAAGAACGATTTTGGCGACATTAGAAATTTGTAAAATCTTTAAATTTAAATGGTGAATGTTTGTAGGAAAGTTAAAGATCACGAGATCTTTTCATTTATAATCTTGGCACTGAGCAGGTGGCCGTTATAAGTCAACTCGAAAACTCGATTCAGGAAGATCGTTATTTCATATCTGTTTTGCATGGCAGAATGTATTGTTTCAAGTGACTGATTTCGTACTCACGCACACACACACACACACACACACACACACACACACACACACATATCTATTTTGTTCAACTTGTTAAACAAGTTATTTTGTCTCTGTCTGTCTCTCTCTCTCTCACGCACATTTACGTATAAACGTATACAAACACACAAACAGTCATGTTTGGTCAGTGGCCAACATTTGCTCCAAACAAATTTCTAGTTCATCGGATGGATTATACCTGTAATTAAATGG
>NC_068994.1:60356031-60357687 GCF_001194135.2 Octopus bimaculoides | reverse complement strand
GGGGAGACCTTCTCGCATATTGGGTTACGCTGATACTGCACGATTTCCCCAGTACAATTGGTTTGCAAAGCCATGATAGAAGAGCGAGTCGTTTGACGGGACGGCTGGAAAACTGAACGAGAAAACTAGGCAGATCTCTTTACTTTCCTTTGTCCAGAGCAACAAATATATTCTCGCTGAACATATTCGACTAGAATAATAGAATGGATCTTTTCTCCGTATCATCGTCTCTTGCCTCCCTTTTTTGGAGTATAAACACACATACACACGCGCGCACGTACACACTCACACACACACACACATGTATCTATATATTGGAGAGTGTCTGTGTGTGAGAGTATGCGTGTGTGTTTGTACTTCGACGTATGTGTTTATATAGATAACATAGAGTCCCCATCCGACAACACTTTCTTCTGTTCCCACCCTCTCTTTTAGCCTTTCCTCTCTCTTTCAGCCCGAAAAATTCGTCCTGTATGTCTACCCTTCACACACACGCACACACATACATACACACATACACATGCATACATACGTACACACATACATTCATATATATACATGCATACGTACATACATTCATACATACATACAAACATACACTCATGCATGTATTGATACATACATACGTACATACATACAAACATACATGAAAACATACATGCATACATACATACGTACATACATGCATACATACATACATACGTACACACACAGACCAATCGACTAACCAATCTCTGAAATGCAAACGTTTACACAATTATAGATACGAATATACTTAAGCAAGCGCACACTTAACCTAGCCTACCTGCCTACCTACATACATACCTATTTACCTAATCTATGTTTGTACGTACGTACGCACGTTTGTATGTTTGTATGTATGTATGTATGTATGTATGTATGCGTGTTTGTATTTATTTATGCATGTATCTATCTATTTGCCTAAATTTCTATCAAGGTGTTTCTAAACGGTATGCGCATCCACAGATATACAGGCGCACACACGCACACAGTTGCTTGACGACAAGCGACAGGCCACCTGTAACAAAGTGGCAACCAGCATCGCTGCGCTGCGCTGCTCCAGATTACAACTTCACGGTACAACATACAGGAACAGGTGTATACTTTCGTGCACACACGCACATGTGTGTGTATGCGTGTGTGTGTGTATCCGTTGAGAGTTTAGTGGAGAGCAGAAGAGTACTTGATGCCATAATAAAGATTAAAAGCTTCATTTTATTTTCGTTAAGTCTACATAGGATCATCAAGCAAGTTATGTCGTAACTTTACATGTGTGGATGCATGTATATACGTGTATGCGTGTGTGTGTGTGTACGTGCATGTGTGTATGTATGTGTGTGTGACCTAGTGGTTAGGGAGTTATACACACGATCTAGCGATCGCGGGTGGATTCCCTGAGTTCTAGAGCAAAATACTTCATCTCATCTTGCCCCAGTCCACTCAGCTGTAAATGGGTCGCCCACCCCTGCGAAAGAATAGTCTTTCGATCAGAGGGGAATGTTGACCTGCCCGCCTAGCCAGCGAGGTGGCATCGTTCCACAACTGAAACCATGCGAAGCGCATTGTGATCAGCGATATGCAACAACATCCGAGAGTCTGGTTAATACCTTGGTACTGTCAGTTACACACACACAC
>NC_068994.1:60346464-60355931 GCF_001194135.2 Octopus bimaculoides | reverse complement strand
TATATATATATATATATATACATACACACACACACATATATATATATATGATATTGTATATTGTATTCTACGTCTGTCGTTTACAATTATAATAGTGTGAGAGTGGTATATATATATATATATATATGCATACACATACACAGACACACACATTTACATACATACACGCACCTGTGCATCTCTACACAATGTACGCCTTCATAAAGCAGGCACCAAGTGCAAGGACAATAGACTTTCTAACTTCATTCTCAAGCAGATAGAAATATTTTGTTGTGACGTGCAGTTGATTCAGCAAATGTAAACATCTCGTCTAGTTGTCCTTTTATTTCATGAGATTATCTCCAACGAGATTTTGCAGCTTTATGAAACACCGAGTCAGTCTTTTAGGCGCAGCAACGGTTTATGTGGTTTTAGAGGTTTGTTTTATACCCACAACTTTTCAGTTTCAACCTCACTGCACAGACTGAATCTACAAAAACGTTGTAAGAAAAATTTTCGTAAGCGAAAACTACTTGGAAGCCCCGTTGGAGGGAATAATTTTGCTTTGGGGGAGGGGTGTATCAAATCCCAAGTTTAATAATGCCATCTTACTTTTGTTTGTTTTTAGTAGAGTCCACTGTGTTGTAAACATTCGGACAAGTCCCCTCTTTCCTATTAACTTCCCGTCTTCCCTCTACTACTACTACTACTACTACCCTCTCCTCTCTTCCTGTCACTATTCTTCTCGGACATTGGACATATTGGGGTAGAGTTTCCTCTAAAACCAAAGACAGAGGAAAATTATTAGTCGCACCTGTATGCATATCTTATTAAATCTGTATTTATTCAATCAACTTTGGTCAGTAAAAAAGCAGCATCAATGCTGTTTGATCTGCCTCAACTTAAGAAATAAAGAACACACAGTTCTGGAAGCACTGTGGTTGGGAGCAAGAGGAGGCAATCAGCGCAGGAACGCATTTGATTATATATCTCTTGAATCGGGGAGGAACAGGGAGCCAAACAACAACAACAATAGCAACAATCAATCAATCATTCAATCAATCAATCAATTAATCAGTCGATCAATCAACTGAATAATGAAGATCTGCAAAATATTCCTGATGACGGACGGGGGCGCACACACACACACACACATACACACACACACACACACACACACACACACACACACACACACACACACACACACACACACACACACACACACACACGTTACAGCTGTTATTTAGCTATCTTTAAAATCTGAGGCGGTAAGATTGATGTTGTTGCAATTCTTCAGAATATTCAAAAGTGCTAGAACTAACCATTTAAGACTAATTGTAAAGAATATACTATGAAACGTGTCTACAGTGGCATAGCATCTTTGACCCTTCGTGAATTTCAGTCAAAGAGAAAAACAAACAAACAAACAAACAAAATCCTATGAAGTAGTGTGGAAAATGATTATTTAATTTTAGAAGCTACCGAATCTTTAAAAAAAAAAATACAAATATGCTCAGAAAGGCTTGCAGAAAATAAATTTTCTGGTTTCTTGAATGTATGAATATGTTGGTAAAAATGAGCTTCGAAGCTGTTCTCGGTCAATCCATTGTAAATCCTGACACACTGTTAAATTGTAGCACAATGTATTTCTTTGAAATGAAATTACTGTTAAAGGAGCAACTTTCCGGAGAAATGTTATAATAGGAAGAAATACTGAATTTCAAATGATTGAGCGGCGTGAAAAATTGTTTCTTGTTTCTCTGAGATTCCACGATGGAGCGAATTTATGCGAAATTATTGGTAGAAATATCTCACAAATTACTCTCTTTATGAAAAAGTAAAGACACATTGAATCATGTAGTCCAAGATACATTGTCAAAATTTAAAAAAAAAAAAGACTGACAATGGAATCGCTTTTCGTTATTTAACTGTTTCGCCAAGAGTTAAAAGCTTTTCTGTCCATTAATCACACCTTCCACCCTCGTCCGTGCTCCCCCACAACAAATCTATTAATGATACTTTCCACCCTCATCCATGATCCTCCTCACACACAAAAATCAGTCACACCTGAATCTCTCATACCTGTCCTCCCTAACGAATACTTCACAGCCTACTTTTCTTCAACCGGAAAAAGAAAAAAAAAAGACAATCACTTGAACATCTGAAGGAAACTGTCTTACAGCAGATCTCTGCGCCTCGTTATTAACAACCAATCAAAACGTCTCGAACCCGAAAGGAATGCTGGGATTGCAAAGGTCATGGCCATTGCTCAAACTCCTTTAATTAACTACGAAATATTTAACACCATTTTGACCGCCTAATCCTAACACCAGCATCACAAGCCCCTCCACCACCCTAAACACCCTGAAAACCACCACCACCACCAACACTGCCACCGTCACAACAAACAGAACCATTACAAACCACATCATTCGCCACTAATTTACAAGGAAACTGCAGCGAGGTGGTTCGACCTGCTAGATATAGCAGCCACATCCCAATCAGATCTCATCCCAGATATCCTAAGAAAAAAAGGAAGGACACATTAGGTAATGAAGTTCTAGATAACCTAAAAGAACCAGATGGTCACGGTTGGAATGCTTTTCATCCTAGGTCTGGAGGTAAACAACAATTGTCAATACTAAAAACAAGCTTTTATCCTCGCCACACTGACCCCTCCCCCATCCGCACCATTAATCCTATTCCCCTCCCCACCCCAAACCGTCAAAATAACTAATCTAAATCGTCACTACAAAATTTGTTACCGCCACCACTACCACCACCATCACACTACCACCACTACTACTACCTCATCACCATTAACAACATGACTACACTAACCTAAACACTACTATTACCACTGCATACAACACAACCTATACACATATGTATATGTGTGTGTGTGTGTGTGTGTGTGTGTAATAGATCTGCTCCACTTAACCTTTAAGATAGGGTCACGTGAATAGCATTGATTAGCTGTTGTCTATGTTAAAGGTCAGGTCGCTGGTTCGATCACGGCTGACACGGCTCTTTGAAGCTTAATTCATCAAAAGAGGCACGTAACCTTGACAACCTCCCTCAAACTGCTTAGAGACATTCAATTTTACTGCTCCTATTATATATGCTTCTACCTTGATCGCTCTCTCGAAATAAAACTACACACACATTTCTTTTATATATATATATATATATATATATATATATATATACACATACACACACGTTTCTTTTATATATATATGGATACGTGTGTGTGTGTGTGTGTGTGTGTGTGTGTGTGTGTGTGTTTGGTGTTCTGCTATTGAAGTGTATCCCTACCAAAAGCTATCGACACATACCTCCACAAACACACGTATGTGTTTTGCCTTTGAAAATCGTTAGCATTCAGCAAGTGAGAGTTGTAGCAGACGACGGCTATAAATGGGCGACCATTGAATAAGGTATCGATCGGTCGGGAGATGAGGGTGGGTGCAAAGCTGTCGGAGAGAGATGTCGTTGTGTTTAGTTTACATTGTTTCACACCATTAAGTGACTCTGGAGTGAGTGGACTGATAATAATCATCTACAATATATGGCAATCCATTTGTCTCTCATCCGTTTCCAGAATTAGTCATTGTTATTTCTGAAAGGATTAAATTTAACTTTTCACTTTAACATTTACCTCTGTCTACCTGTCGGTGTCTCCCCCTCCCCTTCTCTCTCTCTCTCTCTCTCTCTCTCTCTCGCACTCGGATTTTCAATCCTTTGACCGACACTATTGATTTAGTCAATCGAAACTCGTATATCGATGACACTACCTCAGTAGTTTTGTTTTTGTTTTTGTCACTGGTTATATCTTAATATGACTTAAGCAGTTTTCGGCGGAACCTTCATATAATACAAATAGTCTCTCTCTTTGTAATGATTTTTTTATGGTGTCCTGTCGTCTGTATTTGAAGCGATAAATTAAACAGTTCCGTGAAAAACATTTGCAGTGACATACAGTTCGTTATAAACTGACCATATGTACATGTGCGTGTGTATGTGTATACATACACACACACACACACACACACTCACACACATATAACATATGTAATACACACACATATATGTATATACACACATGCATACATACCATACACATACACTCCCCCCTCACACACACATCAGTTCCTCTGAAATTTTAAGAGTATCGTCCGGCACATGTAAACAATATAATTTACGAAACCCTATACTTCAATACTTAAGTGTCTGGAAAAACGTGGTTATTTAAAATGTTTCTTTTACGCAACATTAATAAAACGAACCGAGACTTTCCATTGTTTTTCTGAAGTTTTAATGTTTTTGTTTATTTATTATTATTTTACTTAACATGTGAAGTTTTCCAGTAATTTATCTCAACTACAGAATGAAGTAAAAGAAATTGTGAACCTTATGTAGGGCAGTTAAGCATCAACAACAAAATAACGACAAGGATTAAGAGCCAACAAGAGAGTCTCTACGTGGTCTCTCGTCTCACTAAAAATAGCAGCTCCCACTTTAACGTTTTAAAAATAGGAAGGACGCATTTGTCAATTCACTCCTACATATGCAATGTAGTCCAAGATACACAAAAAGACAGATTAGTCACGGTTGAAATGTATTTGATTATACTTACTGGAACAGTGTTGACATGAGACAATTATAACCATGGTGATCTGCCATGATCACATCACGTTCCACGTTACCATAGCAATGTCTAATATTCTACATTGCAGCCCTAACAAACACTATTGTCTGACATTCTTCAAAGTTAATCACCAAAATTACAGAAAGGAAGCAAGAATACAAAATGGATAAAAAGTACACTCGATGTAGACTACGATTTTGACCACTCCAAGGTCGCCCCAAATCATCTGAGTAATGTAAAACCCAAAAGCCTCAGGCCAAACAGCAAATGTACCTCTAAAAACATACTGATACTGAAGGAATCACTCATCAGCATCTACTACTCCTCATTATATTAACATCGCTAACAAGTGAGAACGTTTAAAAAGCGAAACCGGTACGTAATGTTGGAAATGCCTTCAGTCATAACAACTCCTTAAGTAATTCCAGTCTCGTTGAGTTCTGAAACCGCTTTGGTGTGGGGCTTAAGTAATAGTGGAACGGGAATATAGACCGTTGGTAAAGCAGTAAGAGACACAGAGAGATGGAGAGAGAGAGATGGAGAGAGAGAGATGGAGAGAGAGAGAGAGAGAGAGAGAGAAAGAGAGTGAGTGGAGGAAAAGACGAATAAATTGAGGTTTATCGGTTGGTGGGTATGAGGTGGGGATTCTTGAGGAAGATGTTTTCTTCCTTGTGGTTTTGTAATGTTTATGGGTGCATTAATCTGTTTGTGAGTACATGTTGTAAATGGATGTATGTGTATGGATATGGTGTGTGTGTGTGTGTGTGTGTGTGTGGTGTATGTTGTTGTGATGCACGACTTTTGATCGCTGTCCTCCAATCAAACACTACCTGTTACGTTTCCAGCGATATGCTGAGGAGATTTTTCTTGAAATGTTCCACTCGAATCCTTTATTTTGAATAGATTCCGGTTCTGGGCTAATTTCTGGGCTAATTTTGACTCTCAACACACCTCTTCCTGCAGACAACATTGCAAAGACTTTATCAACTTTATGCTTCACGGTTCCCTGCTGTTATACGAACTTTAAAAAAAATCGAGATATTTCTAAATCCCCATGCTCAGCCTTTGTAACCACAATAACAGCATGCCTTTTCATTTCTTGAGTAAGCTGAGGGTCTGCCATTATTATTTTCCGAAACAAAGATTACACAGAGTTACAAAAAAATGCAGCAATGACCCCCAAAAAGCTATGTCCTCAAATACCTTATGCACCCTGTATATATAAGAGAGCATTATTATTTAAAAGAAATAATAATAGTAGTGGCCGCAAGCATAAAACTGTATAGGCAAATTAATGAATATATATATACATTCACACACGCATATATATAGACAGATGCATGTATATATACACACGCATATGCACACACACACACACACACACACATACATAATACACACACACACACACACAAGCATGCATATACAGGGTATTCGGGTTACATTTGACAATTTTTTTTATTTCTCTTTTTTTTCAGGAACAGCTTAATGCATTAGTGAACAGTCAACGGCGTTGGAGAGCAGGACGATTAAAGTTGGAGTTGAGAAGAACTCGGCTGTGAAGGAGGTCTTGAAGCCATGGCATCAAGACTGCTGCTCTATACTTGTGTGAACACCGCAAAAGTTGTAAGCCATGGCATTCACAGCTGCAATGCTATCTCGGAAGCCGTAGTCAAGAGAAAGGGACAAAACAAGAGTTCTGACTACAACCTGACATCTTTGAACAGGGACTTAGGTTCAAATCAAATGGCGATGTGAAGCTGCTTGAAACTATGGTCAAACACTGGCTAGAGAGAGTGACTGCTGGAAGGTCATATGTGAGGCAGTGGGATACGACTCCTTGCAATACCTTGAAAGTGTCAGAAGTGGTTATCAGAGAATTTCTACGACTCCACCAGTCCTAATTTCTGGTTTCCTTATGCCCCCGTTTGTAATCCCATGGATTACTCTGTGCGGGCCGCGATTGAGAAAGACCTCAACCAGTCTGTCTGCATGACGAAGGCCGATCTGGTGACTAAGATGTGTTCGAAGACATTTCCAGGGACGCAGTGAGGAATGCAAGCGCCAGGTTCCAGAGCCATCTTGAGGCCGTGGTGGAAGCTGAGGGTGGCTATTTTGAGTAAAGACACACGCATACACACACACATGCACAGAGAGAGAGAGAGAAAGAGACACACACACACACACACACACACACACACACACACACACACACACATGCATGGCTCAGCGGTTAAGGTATTCGGCTCACGGTCGTGAGTTCAATACCCGGCGACGCGTTGTGTCTTTGAGCAAGACACTTTATTTCACGTTGTTCCAGTCCACTCAGCTGGCATAAATGAGACGTACCTGTAATTTCAAAGGGGCCAGCCTTGTCACATGTCACACTGAATCTCCCTGGGAACTACGTTAAGGGTACTCGTGCCTTTCACGTTAATTTCACGACCAGACTGTTTCGTTGATCTAATCAACAAGAACGCACGTCGTCGTAACCGACGGAGTGTCAGTTAATTTCAAAGAAGTTCAAAGTTCTAATCTGCTTCAAAGTAGGCTTCTTTGACTTCAATGTATTTGCTGAAGTGCTCCGGCTACTTCGTGAAGGCCCCATGGAAGTCCTCCAAAGTGTAAGGTCTCCAGGTCTCTTGTAATACAGCCTCCTTCATCTTCTCGATGTCTTCAAAACGATGGCCCTTGAGATTTTCCTTCAGCTTGGAAAATAACAAAAAACAAATAGTTGGTTACCAGGATGGAATTATGGATTGGTGCATTGTTCTGGTACCACCAACCCAAGTATAAGAGCTCTGGCGTTTTTGCGGCGAAATCTCTTTCTTAACTCCCTCAAAACCTACATAAAGCACGCTTTGTTGAACGCCTGGCCAGAGGGAATCCAGTGAATGTAGATGATGCCATTGCTGTCGAAAAAGGGGCTCATCTCATGCGCTTTCCGGTGGACTTGCTTTGCCTGACCTTGGTGGTTTCGCAGGAATCAAGGTGCTTGGAATTCTGTCTCATGGTCTGTGGATCACCTGGGTGGTAGACTTAATGAATCGTTTGGCACCTGGCTCCTTTTAGTAGGACCCCACTCAGGTCAGGTGTCTTTCTTTACTCAATTTCAACAATATCGAAAGCTCTCTAAACGGCCTTGTGGTTTGGGAAGCAGCCCCGAGAGGTGGCACCAAGACCAACTCATGAGACAAACAACTAAAACAGCAAATTATCTCGTCCGATGCTCTACCGATCACTCGACCTGGATTAGTTCGTACTTTATTGCATTGACTAGTACTTTATTGGATTAACTGGTATTTTATTGATACTTTATTCAATGAGGTTGGATTTCAGAGTGTAATAAACCGGAACTAATTCACAAAGATAGTGTACCAAACGCCCTAATTGCTCTGCCAATTCACAAAACAAAATCGTCGTGGTGACCATGGGTCTAGTTAATCAAAGATGAGACGAGGTAAAACAACGACAGCGAAAGAACTTTTAATGATAGACACACATACACACATATACAACCTACAGAAGCAACCAAAGAGACCCTGCAAAAGTGGCCAAAACCACTGGTAACAGCGGCTGCAAAAGTAATAATTGCAATAGCAACAACATAACTTAAAACAACAACAACTACAACAATATCCACAATTACCATAACAACAACAACAACAACAGATGTGAGACATGAGGCGACATTAATAAACAATATTTCAAATCGATGTGTCGAGACATTTCCACGGTTGACTGAGTTAAGTGAGGCATTTATTTAGAAATTATATAGTGTAGGAGTGATATGGAGCTAGCACGCGCACACACACACACACACACACACACACACATAACCCCACTCACACATATATATATATATATATATATATATCTGTGTAATGTATGTGTGTATATATATATATATATATATATATATATATATGTATATATATATACATACATTTGAATTTACAAACCCAAGGTGGGAGTACAAAAGCAGCGAGTGTGTTGAGAGAGATGAAAAGAAGGTAGAGAAAAAAAAAGCGATTACAAAGGGAGATGGGGGGGGGACAAGAAACACGAGAAGACAACGAAGAATGAAATAATTGAAAGAAGACAAAATGAAAGACACGAAGAAAATGGAGCAAAAGTTGGAGTAAAACTGTTGGTAGAACGGGAAAGGCAGTGGTGAACATTGTAAAATTATTGATGGATTCTAATCTAGCAACGTGGGTAGGTGGATGTGTACGTCCGTTTGTATATGTATATATATTATGTACATGTGTGCGTTGGTGTGCGTGTGTATATTTATGTGCGTATGTTTGTTGGAATGTGTGCACATGTTTGTGTGTGTCTGCTTGTGTGTGCATACATGTGTGTGTATACGTGTGTGTGCATACATGTGTGTGTATACGTGTGTGTATGTATGCATGTGTATGTGTCTATATATACGTGTGAGCGCACGTGTGTGTTTAGGTAAGAACGTGTTTAAAAAGTAATGCTTCGATTTATTGATATCTGAATCTACTTTCATAATGCTTGAAAGCCCCCAAAATTTAGAATTCGATCAAGGTTACATATAATCTAAACACGGTTATATATCCTTATTCACAAAGATGTTATAATTATAAAATAAAATCATTTCTTTTGCATTAAATTTCCAAGTATTTCTGCTGTATTTTTCTCTACGAACAAATCTTTCGAACAATTTATCTTTCTATAATTGTCTTTCGGCGATTATATACTATCGTAGAATATATTTTCGGTGAATTAACCGTATGCCATATGTATATGCGTATGTCTATGTGTGCGCGCGCGCGTATACAGACTCATATACGTATGCATTTTT
>NC_068994.1:60344470-60345760 GCF_001194135.2 Octopus bimaculoides | reverse complement strand
ATGAAAAATAATAGTAGTACATAATTAGTAAGCACAATAAATAGAATAATACAAAAAATAGTTATGTTACAGTAGAATCTACCTATAGCAACAAATTCACAGTAAAATTTGCTTGAGTTTTGCCTAAATTATTGTCAAGTTTTCACATATTTAGTCTTGACCCAATGCCTATTTTTTACATAATGATTTTGCCTACCATATATACGATTCTAAATTGCATAAAACTTTAGCTATATTGATACTTCTGGCTCTCATTTTTTAAGTATTCTAGTGTGTCAATATTTTAACAAATGATGGTACCTTTTTTTTTTAATTATAATGTTACTTTGTAAATTAAAATCAAATAATTTTTAATATTCAAGTTTTATCCTTACCTGCGATATTTTAAGTAAAAGTTTTCTTGTTCTGTACTTTACCAGATGTAATAAGTTGTCCTGAACTTTTCCAAGTGTAATAATTTGTCCTCTACTTTTCCAGGTTTATAATCTTTAGAATATTATTTCTCATGCACGCATTTTCCCATGTAATCCATGCTATTATGCTAACTAATAATGTGCCAAATGTGTCAATTAGCGGTGTCATTGATAATTATTTCCTTACCTCAATGATACCGGTGACATATATTAAAAGTCCCCTTATAGAACTATATTCATAAAAATTATAGAACTATATTATCACCCTCAATTTTGAGAAACAAACACTCATAACGTTTTTTTTCTTTTAAAACTTCATTGCATGAGATTGATACCATGAATTGAGCTCTATCATTTAATTCCTTGAATTGAGCTCTATCATTTAAGCCTAATTAAAATATAGCTTGCTTTTAAAATAAAAGAAAGTTAATTATACTTAAAACCAATTTTTTGCCTTACTCATATTGTTTTTCATGATATTTTACCTCACAAACTCTTTTTTATATAAATTTTTGTTGCATGGGAATAAAACTAAGAAATTCTTCATGCTTCCTTCATCACTGAAACTAAGATAAATATATTTTGCTTTTAAAATAAAAAAGTTATTTAGATCTAAACTTGATAGGTGGCGCTACTTACTCACCTACAACGTTGCTACAGTTTGACGTAAACATTTTTCTACTGAACCAAATCTAAATTTTTTTTGCCAAGATGTAGCTAGGGACCAGTTCTCTTCAAAATTGTTAACAGTTTTCAATTTGGTTAAGAAGTGAATTAGCGATAAGTTCTGAAAGATGTTGCGAGTGAGTAAATTGCGGCCTTAAGAATATCATTCAACTACTACCGTAGTTGAATGATATATATATATATATATATA
>NC_068994.1:60339813-60344019 GCF_001194135.2 Octopus bimaculoides | reverse complement strand
ATATATATATATATATATATATATATATATATATATACACTGCACACAATCTTACTTGAACCCTGAGACAGAAAATATAAAAATGGTGCAACTCAGAGGAATGTCTGAAAGGAATTCTTGAGAAATGAATGAAGTAAGACTATTTTAATTGCACACATCAGATGATTCGACTACTAAATAATTAATTAAAAATAATGAAGCCAATTTTCTTATTTGGTTATATCTATTTATCGATCGATCAACCTGTTGAATAAATTAATCCATCAATTTATATACGTATCTCTGTATAAGACAACGTCATCAATATTTACCTTTGATCATTGCAGGTAAGTGAAAGACTGCTAATTTGGTTGTTAATCGTTTGCTCAGGTAAGTCATCGTCTTAAGTTGTTCTGTTGCTGATTATTTTTCGTTTCATTCTGTTAACTCATCTCAAAGCAGTGATGGTAAACCGAGAAGTGTGACGGCCGTAACAATAATAATAATAAACTCCGCACATTCCTGTAAACTTGAAACTCTTAATTGTAATTCCGAACGAGTAAATTAACAGATAGAATATTTAGTCACGTGTTCTACAGTAAACACAAGCCTCCATCCCACATGTACGGGGATTTACTGATATCATCCAAACGTCCAATAGTTTTCTGGTGTTTGTGTTTGATAGTTAGAGAGGCCGATAAGGTGATCGGCCGATTTAGTAGACTTTTATTTTAATCGAGTTAATTATTGAATGTCTTTTAGAGAGCTCAGAGGAAAGTACAATGCATTCAGTTACGGTGAAATGTATTAGAATACAACGTTTCAGGCCATTAACCTTCCTCTGAAAATGATGACGAGAGAGAGAGAGAGAGAGAGAGAGAGAGAAAGGAGTGCTGTCGTAGGGTATTAAATGAAATAGGTGAGGGAAGAAGAAGGTTAGGTGAAGGGAACACTTGAGTGAGAGCTGTAGCTCAAATAAGTGAGGGCGTTGGTGAGTCATTTGTCTTAGGTTGGAGGTGAACGGAGGAAATGTAAAATGGAGGAATTGGAGAGTGAAGTTACAAGAAGAAAATGTCTTAAATAAGAGAAAAGAAAACTATATGGAGGAGTCCAAATAAGGAGGGAATGAACATTAAATAGATGGGATGTGTGAGAAAGAAGAACTTCACTTTAAAAATCAGTTAGGGACATCTGATTTAAATAATCGTTAGCAACGGGATTGATTGCTAATAACATTACATCGACATCCAATGTATTCTCTGGTGAGTTTTGAAACGGTGTGACGTCAGAATGTCCATTGTGAAACATTGTATTGTTCATTGGTGTCCCTGATTAAACAAGAAAGACACGGGCGACGACAGTGTCGCTATACAATGGTGGTCGAAAACCCAGGATTCTGATATTTCGTATGTTGATGAATAATTTGTATTAATGCGATAACAATTATGCTCCCATCTCTCATCACGCAGCCTTTCTTATACATTGGTTTCAAATTGTTCGTGGGAGTGGGGGTGAATCGACTCCGGTACTAATTTTATCGACCCTGAAAGGATAAAAGGCAAAATCGACCCCGGCGGAATTTGAACTCAGAACGTAAAGACGGATGAAATGCCACTAAGATTTTATCTGATGCGATAACGATGTTGCCAGCCCACGGCCTTAGCCTTTCTTAAATATCGCAAATTATATCGTGCTAGAGCGGTTCAAACCATTAAAATAATACATTAAAAACTGAGAAATTCATTTCTTAAATTATTGCACGAATTGTCAAAAGTTTCTCCGGACAACTGCGACCTGGTCACTGCGACCTGGTCACTGCGACAGTTGCATTGCAAATATTTCACTTAGAAAACATTTACAGTGAATTTATCAGCTTTCATCTGTTGATAAATGACTGGAATGGATTTCCAAAATGGAATTTCAGTTCAATTTGAGCGCACTGTTGCAAATCAAATCACTTGGTAAACAAGTACAACTCCGATATATATATATATATATATTCAACAAATTTATTCCAACAAAAACAATAACAATATTTAACAAAAACATCTTTAAATGACGGTCTGACCGTCTGTTAAGCAAATGGGAAGCAGTAATTGAAGTAGATGGTGAATATGCCCCGGAATAATCACTTAAAGATGCTTTTGTTACATGTTGTTATTGTTTTTGTTGAATAAAATTTGTTGAAAAAGAGCCGCAATAATTATGCACCAACGCATTTTTGTCTGAGTGGATGAACTCCTTATTATTTCTGCAAATATTTCTACGCCAAAAGTATCAGTCATTCCGTCTCAGTGGGCACCAAAATTTGGTGGTGACGGTGAGGAGTGGAGACGGCAGTGAAGGTGAGAGTAGAAGCAGGGGTGCAGGCGTTTGCGGGGGAGGGCTCAATGACGCAGAACAGTTTGAAGTTATTTGATTAAAATAATCCCATAAAAAGAAAAGGAATGATTTAGAAAATAGGTCTCCACAGGGAGAAGAAAGCTACTTCACAACAAAACTTACATGATTAAATCTCAAATTAAACAGTTCGGCTGACAAACCGTCAATGTTTTTACCAGTTCAAACAACAGAGGGAGAGACAGACAGACAAGACGCACACAAACACATGCCCGGGCGTAGACTAAAAGATACAAAAGTACTGACGTATGCAACATAGAATTGTATTTGGCTTACGAAGGCAAAGTGAGGGTGTGTTTATGTGTGTGTGTGTAAGGGAGTTCGTAGTATCTGTTTATACGTGCCTAAGGAGGCACATCTAAACATTTTAATTTCTTTGTGTTTTTCAATTAAAGATGATTCAACAATATTAATTACTGAGCAATTACAATTAATGATTTGATTAGAAATGTCGAAGATTCGATGCCAGGATGCAAATTGCTTGTTACGTGTAATGAATGTAGCCAGATACCAAATAACCCCCACCACCGCACAAAAGCATTAATAAATTATTATAATAATTAGGTGTGAGGATTTAACACCTGTATATGTATGTACAGGTGTATTTATAGGGACAGAAAGAAGGTATTGAAGAAATCTAAACGAATAGCGCTATTAGCACCCCACTTGAAAAATGTAGCAAACAGAATGTTCAGTGAGGAAGATAGGAGTGAGTACCAGTTAAATCCTCAGGGCGATCCAAATAAATAGTAAATCGGAAGAGATTCACCAATCAACTGGTTGGTGCATTTATCACTGAGTATCATAGAAAGCAGACTAAACGATGAAGATGTTGTTATATAACTTTATTTAAGGTTATGATAACTCCGAATGGCTAGAGGAAATATTTCATCGCTATAAGTTTGTGTCTATTTAAATTTAAGTAATTCCATGCATTAATCAATCAATCAATTAATTTAATTAATTAATCAATCAACCAATGAAACATTTAACATTCCGCCATTTCCAGGAGACCTTAAAGTCATTAGGGTTGATTTTTAGAGATTCCAAAAACATACAGCGAAGGAAGGGAATTTGGATAATATCCTTTCTCTTGATGGTTCAATAGATGGAGATAACAGATAAATCAAATGATACTCTTTTTATTTCCTCTAAACGTGTCAATGCTAAAGTCCCTGACAGGTCAAGTACCGAAAATATAGAGGAATCTATTGCTATATATTCACTATTATACTCACAAAACAAGTAGTAATTGAAGGTTTGTATGCAAATAAGTGAATACAGAGAAGAGACTTGACAGTAACAAGATGAAGGAAGAAATGGGGTTGCGGTTCGGTCGAATGGGTGTTTATAATAAATTATTGTCAACTTCTATGATCAATTCTAAATAATATTAGGTTTACCAAAGTTAAACTGATTTAAATTAGGTGCAGTATTTAAGGATTAGATTAAAGATTAATTAACAAATAAGTACTTGGTGTTTTACATAAAAGATAATTGTTCCTCAGACATTGCTAAGTTAATATATAAATGCTCAGTTTTGCATCGACTGCCAGTGCTCAAGCGATACTTATTTTATCGATTCTAAAAGGTAAAGTCGACTTTGGCGGAATTTGAATTCAGACCGTAAAACCGGAAGGAATGTTGCTAAGCATTTTGCCGGCGTGCTAACGATTCTGCCAGCTCACCGCCTTAATAATAATGATAATAATAATAATAATAATAATAATAATAATAATAATAATAATAATAATAATAATAATAATAATAATAATAATAATAATAATAATAATATAGAAAGGATTGAGGTAACTCCTCCTGTAGATA
>NC_068994.1:60337137-60338191 GCF_001194135.2 Octopus bimaculoides | reverse complement strand
TTCATTAAGATTTGTGATTAAATTAATGAGTAAGGTTATTTATTTATAATGAATTTGCCATTTTTGATGGGTGGGCAGCGCACCCGGAATATGCTGAGACCCCCTTCGGTCATGACTGACCATGGGATTGCACCTAGAAAGTTACCCTCACAGGCACAAGTCCGGGCAAGGTTGTTTATGGAAGACCAGCAGTCACCCATGCATACTGGCCTCCCTTCTCCAAGGGAAAGGCAAAGGGGCCGATACAGCTTGGCACCTGTGATGTCGCAACTCATTTCTACAGCTGAGTGAACTGGAGCAACGTGAAATAAAGTGTCTTGCTCAAGAACACAACATGCAGCCTGGTCTGGGATTCGAACTCACAACCTCACGATCGTAAGCTCGACGCTCTAACCACTGAACCATGCGCCTTCACTCCCTGATATATATATATATATATATGTATGTATGTATGTATGTATGTATGTGTGTGTGTGTGTATTGCATAATAAAATATTCCATCTTCCGTCTTTCACACGCATATGTTCTAGCTCTAGCCGTAATTGTAGTCAAATCAATGGACTGGCGTGCAACATCCTTTATCGGCGGAGGAGAAGACTCTTCTTCCTTCCAAAGGCCTGATGTCCCTTAAATCTCTTGTTTATTCTAGTTTCATTGTTCCTACGCATGGTTAGAAGATGGTTGGATTCCAGGCATCAAGAGAACTAACCACCGTTGAGGAACCACTGTTATTTCACAACGATTTCTATTCAGTTAAAATGGCCGGTAACTTTTGTTCGACCTGTCCATTGGCAGATATGAGGAAACAGAGTCAAACTCGAAGGAACTGCTTATCCTTAACATCCTGAGAGATTCTACCCCAGCCATATTTCTCAAAGATGCCAGTTCCACATCCCAAACAATATATCACGTCAATATGTTGTTCTAAGTTTTGATTTTTGAAACATTCCATGAAGCAGCTACGCATATTCCCTCAGATTGTGTGCGTGCGTGTATGCAAACGCACGAACACGCATATACACACATATGTATATAGCTATATATATATATATAT
>NC_068994.1:60334082-60336682 GCF_001194135.2 Octopus bimaculoides | reverse complement strand
CCTCCTCCTCCTCCTCATCGTCTTCACTTACTTTGGCTTTCTTTTTTACCACCCTGCAGTTTATATATATATATATTTTTATCTCTTCTCGTCACCGTTTTTGTTTAGTTGGTCGTGAAACACACAGCAAGGAGCGATTGTACAATAGACGCCATGATGCGTGAACATGCAAATATTATATATATACACACACACACACACACACATTTACGTGTGTGTGTGTGTGTCAGATCTAATACAACTACAATAACAATAAAAATATTGAATAAAAAATTTGCAGACGATAACGTTGGATTTAACAGAGAATGGATAAAAACAACTATAATAATAATAATAATAATAATAATAATAATAATAATAATAATAAGAAGAAGAAGAAGAAGAAGAAGAAGAAGAAGAAGAAGAAGAAGAAGAAGAAGAAGAAGAATTGAAATAACGAAACACATATATGAAAAAGAATTTTTGCAAGAAAGACTAAGTTAAGAATATAACAACAAAAAATGTTAAAGATTAAGGAAAACATAATGAAGGGTGGGGGGTGGGGGTGATATAATGAAGAGTAAGACAACGATTAAGCATCAAGAGGTGGTCGTGGTGGTAGCGGTGGTGCTGATGCTGGCGGCAGTGGAGGAGGAGGAGAAGGAGGAGTATGATGAGCATGAGTTTTAACTTCGATTAAGTGGGTCCCGGAAATGAATGTGAAGAAAGTCAATTACTTCCGGTTGTGACGTAGTTTCAATCTGCAATGAGAGATTGTTCTACATTGATTTTCTTTTTCTTTCTCTCTCTTTCTCTTTCTTTCCTTCATTTCTTCCTCTATTTCTCTTCATTTCTTTCTTTTTCATTCACTCCCCCTCTCTTTTTCCTTTTCTCTTTTCCAATCATCCATTCTTGTTTTATTATTTATTTATTTATTTTCTCTTCTTTCTTCCTTTCTCTACTTTTTCTTTCTTTATAACTTCCTATCCTTCTCCTTGTCTTTTTTCTCCCCTCTCTCTCCTTTTCTCTCTCACCCACCCCACCTCTTTCTCCATAAACATCACCCCTATCCCTCATGCCCTACACCACCCCGACTATCATCACAAATTCACACCATTTCCACCTTTTGCATCATTTCTCCCCACCCCACCACAATTCGCCCTTCACCTCACCACAACCATCTTCACCAATCAACGTAAAAGCCTTCATGCGTTCGATCGATCTGCTGTAAATAGCAGCCAAGTCGTATCTTTAAGTCATCTCCTTTAAAGAAGGAAAGGACACTTTAAATATTGTTCTCTTGGGTGCAGTGCCTGCCCCCCCCCCAAAAAAAAAACGAAGGGGTGTTTTATGGATGGAACTTTTTGGCTATAGGTCAGCTGAATCTATGCTGACTTGGGATTAAACTAAAACACAATTCTTAGCACCACCAACACCACTCGCCACGCCGTACATAAATTCCTCCACCACCATCACCCTAATCAATAACTACAGCACTATCAACACAACCATTGTTATCACCACCTACATCCACCCCGCCGCCACCATCAACAGCGGCAGCAAAGCTATCACTATAGCCACTATCATTACTGTCACCAACACCCTAACCAATAGCTACTACTACTACTACTACTACTACTACTACTACTACTACTACTACTACTACGTCATGTATTATCCGTGATCTTGTATCACACTTTCGTCAATTCCGAGACGGTAGACTGCCATTTGTGACTTGAATTCCGATTGCTGAATTCCGTCAGCATGAAACTTTGGGTCCTAGAAGAAGGTTTTGCATAACTTCTTGGAAAGAGAATCGTTTATCTATATTCATGGTGGTGGTTACTCGTTCTTCCGGTTCCAGTTCACTACTGACATGTGTGATTGTGCGTGCATACGTGTGTTGTTTGTTTGTTTGTGTGTGTGTGTGTGTGTGTGTGTGTGTGTGTGTGTGTGTGTGCGTGCATGTGCGTACGTGTGTGCAGGTATATGCATATGTGTGTGTGCTGAAAATTTACGAGGAAAATAACAACTCAGGAGAAAGTGAAAACAATTTATTTGTTTGAAATTCAATGAAAGGTTAAGGAAGAGGAAGTGCCTTTGACGTTTCGAGCGTAAGGTCTTCTTCAGAATGTTAGATACAAGGAAGAAGTGTAGAAAAAGGGAAAAGGAATAAAAACATGTCACCTAGTGTTTTGTGTAGTATAATGTCGAGTCACACACACACACACACACACACACGAAGTCGTTTTTTCAAACCTGTTTCTTTTGTCATTGCACTCTAGTTTTCCATTTTGGTTTTTCCTTCCTTGTTATATTTAAACCTTTATCTCTTTCACCTATTCATTTTCCCTTCCAATTCCCAGTCTTTTATTCTTTTACATTGACCAAGATTAATTCCCGCATCTTCTCTTCCTTCCATTTCCTTTTTTCTTTCTCGGGATTTCTTTATGTTCCTCTATTCTTTCACTCTTTTTATTTCTGATCATTTATGTAAGTGCGTCTGTATATGTAGATAAATAGAGATGTGTGCGTGTGTGTATGTGCGTGTATAAACATATGTATATGTATTTGTGTACGTGTATGTATGTATATATATATATATATATATATATATATAC
>NC_068994.1:60329622-60331380 GCF_001194135.2 Octopus bimaculoides | reverse complement strand
GGACTTTCCGGTCGGGAACTATCATGGACAATTTACAGATGCCCAGGCCTAGCAGTGCTACAGGATAAACTCTACAAACAGGGATGTGCTGTCCGACGTGCGCGCAGAGTGACGAAACCGTTCTGCACGCCCTCGTTCAGTGTCCGGGCATTGCTCACTTGTCGGTTATGGCGAACAGCTGCTGTCACGTGTCGGCCGAGTCTATAGCGATGATCGCACCGCCGCCCTCCTTCAATCGGGCAGGCAAGGCAGTCTTCCTTTGCTTGGTAGCTGTGGCGAAAGATGTTGTTTGGTGGACGAGGCCAAAAGCATGAGGACAGAACATTCTTCTTTGGTAGAGCTCTCATTGACTTACTCTTTTGCTTGTTTCAGTCATTTGGCTGTGGCCATGCTGGAGCATCGCATTTAGTCGAGCAAATCGACCGCAGGACTTATTCTTTGTAAGCCTAGTACTTATTCTATCGGTCACTTTTGCCGAACCGCTAAATTACGGGGACGTAAACACACCACCATCGGTTGTCAAGCGATGTTGGGGGGACAAACACAGACACACAAACATATATACACACACATACATACATACATATATATACATACATATATACGACGGGCTTCTTTCAGATTCCGTCTAACAATCTACCCAAAGGGCTTTAGCCGGCCCTGGGCTATAGTAGAAGACACTTGTCTAAGGTGCCATGCAGTATGACTGAACCTGGAACCATGTGGTTGGGGAGCAAATGTCTTACCACTCACCTACTTATATATTCAGTAGAATTCTTTCTAGAATGACGGTGCTGGTTTCTAACAAACAGACACCCACTCCCTCACTGGAATTTGGATAGCAACTACGATAAATGTTGCATACTGAACCTCAGCAAAGTCTTGGGTATTTTTACCGTTCCCCTTACAAACTGTCTCTTTAAACTTGTTTCTTTGTTTGCTTGAAAGTCCAAGCTTCTCCAGATTGTGACTTTGACATTTACTAATATAACTGATCACACCAATGGTTATTGGTATAAATGTAAATTTAGAATCAGGGTAGAGAAGTGTTGCAGGCTTCGAAGCAGTTGTCCATAGTTATTTTTCTTTCATTGATTCTGGAAAAGATGTTCTTATCTGCAAAGTAACTAACCTCTATAACAATGCATGGTAAAAGTTTGGATGAGAATGTTGCACTAAATTCCTTGTGTTAATATATATGGATGTATTCAGTAAGAGATCTGTTGTTTATATCTTTCAGGCACGCAAACACACACACACACTTGCACATACACACACACACTTGCACATACACACACACACAAGCATGCACGCTCTTACGCACGGATGTATTTTCCAATGTTGACTGTCGTCTGTATTTTCTATTTATTCCAACCAATTTGATCAATGTCTGCAATGGTGACCTCACCTTTTTTCTTCCGTCTTCAGCAGACACACAGACGACTGGATATAACGATATATGAAACACTGGCAAATAACAAAGATGTCACCACCACCACCGTCATACTACCGTCACCAACACCACCGCCACCACCAACACCACCACTTCCACCTACACCAACGTTGTCACCTCCACCCCCACCTCCACCCCACGAATACTCCCGCGGATATCATCAACTCACACACACACACACACGCGCACGCACCACCGCCACCGCAGCAAACACCACCAATACCACTATCGTTACAATCACCATGAGCATCATCATCAATAACAACACAATCACCACCACTACCACCACCACCACACCACCACCA
>NC_068994.1:60325921-60329548 GCF_001194135.2 Octopus bimaculoides | reverse complement strand
CACCACCGAGAACAGTCACGACATCCCTCCCCCCACCACTAGCAATAATAACAACAACAACACTGTGACCATTAGATCAATAACGTCAACCAATAACAACAATTTGGAGAATTACCATAAATTTTGGAAATAGAAATATTTATTTATTCAAAGAATAATAATCCTTGCTTCGACTGATGGCGCTGTTGTTATTGTAAACAGTTTCACGGAATAAATGGGGGGGGGGGGATGAAGAAGTTCGCTTCATAATCACGTGGTTCGATCCAATTCTGTTACCTCTGGGTCGCAAGTATTTCCCTCACGCATAATCTCAAGTAGACTTGGCCGTTGTGACTGAAATTACTGAAACGGAAACTTTATGGAAGCCCGTCGGTACTTGAAAGTGTCATTTTTGTCATACACTATATCATGCTGATTCTGCTTTAGTAGCTGTATCTATGGAATACTCGGCCTCTTATATTGAGGTTCAGCTAAAACTCAAGTAAGACACGATAGTGTCCCTCCAACTCCAACCAGAATATCGTAATTTTAGAAGAATCAAGAAATTTTAAAATAAGTCCCATAGGCGGACGTCTGCCATTTATTATTCGATGGATTTTTTAAAACCTAATGTTTTCTAAGCAATTATTACAGTATCTTAAGATGTATTATTTTATAATGATTATTTATAATTATATTCGCCTTCGAGATAGGAAAAAAGGCACACACACACACACACACACACACACACACACACACACACACACACACACACACACACACACACACACACACACACACACATTCGGTGCGACGGGTAAATTGTCGCCATTTTATATTTTAAATTTCACACATGCGTATTGTTTGTTTTCGATTTTGTCGACTACACAGTATAGTAGGGTCAGTTAGGCAGTGTGACGCTATTCACTCTGCCAGAAATTTGGAAACGTCATGCTGTACTGCTTAGCATTCGGGCCGTAAGCTCAAATACGAAGAGATGGTGAACACACAGAACAACCGTTGGCTTCCCAGGTCCCCAAAACATGTACCGAGTGTGAGAAAAATCAAACATCCAGTCAGCATCATGGTGTTTAGAGTGGTCACGAGTGATGGCGACTTTATGCCTCCATTCATATTCATCAAGTGCCTGGAGGAGGTAGTACTGCTCTCGGTAAAGAGGGTGGCTGCTGGAAGACCCTATGTTTGGAAACAGAGCTCTGCACCTTGCCACACAAGCAGGAGTACCCAGTCATGGCTGTCAGACAATTTCTGCGACTACATCACACCTAATCTAACTCTCCAGATTGCAACCCCCTTGATTATTATGCGTGGAGCACAGTTGAACGAGAGACCATCAAAACTCCTTGGAACACCAAAGATGAAACGAAGCCAAAGATCAAGACAACACTCACCAACTTAAACAAAGAGACCGTCCAGAAGAGTTGCAGGAGATTCCGAAGTCGTCTGGAGGCCATGGTTGAAGCCAATGACGATTTATTGAATAAATTCACTCTTTAGTATTTCATGATATTTTGATATAATTTTGGTAAACATATCTGTTAAAATGAAATGTCAGTGTTATTTTCATTTTTGTGTAATTTAGACGACAATATATTCACCGCACCCTGTATGTGTGTGTGTGTGTGTATATATATATACAAGGTCATTCATATGTACGACCTGTATTAATATACAAATCTCTCTATATTTTATGTATGCGTATGAATAGTTATTTCTATAAAGGTTCGTCGTATGCCCACCTTTATACACATATATACGCAAAATTATATCTACATATTTCTGGGAGTAGCTTTTTCCCTTGAAACTCGATACTACATTTTCGTGATGTTTTCCATATATATAAATGCTTTCCCAAATAAAATTGCACCTCATTTTTGAAGCTTTGACGAATCTATAAGGTTGTACTCAACACTCAACTATGAGTGCATTGCATTTTATAGGAGAAACAGCTGTAGGCTATTGAAGTTCATTACATTATTTATCATATATCTGCTTTTTCTCCCCAATCTCCAACAACTCTTTGAGCTATTGAAGATCATTTAATAATTTCTTGTTTCCTTGTCATTTATAGAATGTTTTATTACACACCAGATTCTACTAACGCTTTTCTCTAAAACATATCTATATTGAGTCCTAACACCAATTTATTAGTATCGCTACTCCTAAGTGAAATATTGTACACATACATACATACATACATACATACATACATACATACAAGCATGCATATATATAAAAGAGGGAAGACTGTAAACCAGACTAGCAACATCTCCATCAATGACTTGACTGTTTCCCCTGATGAGGAATGTTACAGATATCTAGAGGTGGGTGAAAACATATCTTACAATGGCATTAATGACTATTACAGCCGAATAAAGAAAATTTTAACCTCGGAACTCTCTGCATTCAATAAAACAGTGGCCCACAATGTGTTTGCAGTGTCAGTACTCATACCAACATTTGGGCTGCTTGATGAGATCCGAGCCATTGATGCGAAAACCCGGAAGATACTAGCCAGCACACATAACACACACCGTTCTATAGCCTTATTCAATTGTAAAGCGGATCGTGGAAGCTAATTATTATAAAATGTTAAATTTGGGTGGGGTTATTTCTAGCAGATAAAGTTTCCACGTAGTTTCCATCATTCCTAGTCTCGAGAGTTGATTATATTTTGACGAAGTCCAAGATAAATATTGGGAGGGGTCAGTTGCCTAAGAGGTTCATATCAATCTCTGGTTTTCTTACAACCACGGCATTACACCTGTTTATAATTCCCTTCAGTTTTTGTTCTCTAAAATAACTTCAAACCTACGAACTTATGTGTCCATTCCTTACACCTATACCCAACCTTTCCATCTTCCCGTCCATCTCCACAGCTTTCCTAACAACAATCTAATTTCTGTCTAATCCTAAAAGCCATCACAAACGTCCATCTCGTCCGACCATCAGAGATAATTACTCCGTCACATGATACGTTCATGAAAACTCATGAATAAAACAAGATCGTCTGTTCAGTGAATTTCTGATTTTCTGCGTTGACGATTTCCTTTCTTTTCTTCTTTCTTTTCTGTCTTCTTTCTTTGTTGCATCGCGGATGAGTTTCGATGGCGTTTCACTTTCAAATTTTGCTTTCTTAGTCAAACTGAACAATCCAGAAGTGTGTGTGTGCGCGGGAGGGGGGGTGCGTACGTGCGTGTATGTGTGTGTCTGTGCGCGCGCGCTTGTGAAAGGGATAGAATAGGAAAGAGAGACGAACAGGTGAGACAGACACACAGAAAGAAGCACACGCGCACACACGTACACATACACATACACATGTCATTAACAAGAAGGCCTTAGGTTAGTTTTGCTATATACGTACATACACATAGACGCGCGCGCACGCACACACACACACACACACGCATATATGGGTCACTGATGAAGATTAATCAAATTTGAAATCAACGGTGATATGACTCCACTTCGCTCGCCATAGGTGGGGATCTTGTCTCCCTTGTCAGTCGTTAGAAAAGTGCTCTCACGTGGCTAAGAGTTGTTTTGACTGTTATTTCTAGCAATATCAGCACTCCCTAGTACACTCTGTCACTTTATATATATATATATATATATATATATATATAT
>NC_068994.1:60323273-60325758 GCF_001194135.2 Octopus bimaculoides | reverse complement strand
ATATATATATATATATATATATATATATATATATACATTAACAGCGAAACTAATGGTATCTGTGTGTAGCGGTAGATGTATAAAGTCAATGCAAACAGCCTTTGAATGTTGCATTGTATCACTCAGACAACACCTGCTGAGCAGTAAAAGAAAGAATTGAGTACGTTCCATGCATATTCAAGAGTAAGTAAAAGAACCTCTTTAGAATAGGGGAAGGACTCCTGAACAGGTACCCTGAGAGTACAGCTGTCTCACGTGATCCAAAGAAAGCTGGACTGACCTATCTATGCTGAAGCTTCGGCGAGAAGTACTGATCATATCAGCAAAGAGCAATGAACGGGTACGTATCCCGTAAGCTAGAGGGCAGCAGCAGTAGCAGCATTGACGGGAAGAATAGCCTCTGCAGACCTGCAATAGATACATTAAGACTTACCTTGAAGAATATGCCTTCGCTATCAATGAGCGGGAGATAGCCATTAGATATCTGATAAACAAGAGGAACGTGTATCTGCAAGAACCTGGCAATGAGATTGAACCAGGGCCTAGTTTGTGAAGTGAAATTTCAACTGGGCTGCTATGGCAACATGGTAATCTAACCCATGTTGATTTAGTGAATAACAAGTTAGCTTCCAGAGCTAATTACTTAGCTACCGACATAGCAAAATATTGATAACATATCGATTAGTGATGATCGAATCCCACACAGGCGCTCCCTTAACTGCCATATTCCAGAGAACATTACATCGTCTAGGACAACGCTTATCGCAGAGACCTTTCGTTCCACACTACGTGGGAGGGGGGGGGGATTTGTATGAGTGGGAGTATGCGTTTAGGTGGATGCCTATATGAATGTTCATACGTGTTTATATACGTGTTTATATATATATATATATATATATGTGTGTGTGTGTGTGTGTGTGTGTGTGTGTTTATTCATTGATTCTTTTACTTGTTTCAGTCATATGACTGCGGTCATGCTGGAGCACCACCTTTTAGTCAAACAAATCGACCCATAGGCTTAATATTTTAAAGTCTGGTACTTATTCAATCGTTCTTTTTTGTGAGATTGTGGGTGACTGTCGAACGCTTTACTGAAGTCAGGATATGTGATATAAGAGTTCGAGCCTGATCCCAAGGCTTTAAGGATATCATCCATGGGGTGTAAGAGCTGTGTTAGACAGTCCCTATCGCAGCGAAAGCCATGCTGGTTTGAATTTAGGAGATTGTGGATCTCCAAGAAGCCAGCTATCCTTGATTTTACCACTCTTTCAAACACTTTAATGATGTGAGATTGGACGATAGTTGACTGCGTGGGATCTGTTTCCCTGTTTGAAAACCGGGATGACAGACTGGGATACGAGCTTTTTCAGTATATAACCTGAGTCTAAAGCGTTTCTCCAAAGGTTGATTCGAGATATGAGAGAGCGAGAGAGAGAAATACACACACACACACATATATATATATATGTGTATATATGTATATATATATATATATATATATATATATATATATATATATATGTTTGTGTGTGTAATAAACATCAGAAAAACTTTTGTGGAATGTAGGTGAGGATTTTATCAAAGCATGTACAGAAATGTCAATAAATAAAAACAAGAATAAAGATGCAGTACCTTGAATAGAATGTTAAGAGATCCTCTAATATTTCGGGAAAAAATCCCGTTTTTAAATATAAAAAGAAGATAATCAAAGCAAAAATAGAAACACACAACGATGGCTTCCCGATGACAGCATATTTTTCTGGAGTCTCATTTTGTATTTGAAAGGAGATTTTGCCCACGAAATATTAAATGATATTTAAACAATAAATGAAAATGCTGCACTATCTTTATCTTTGTTTAAATTCATTGTCATCGGCTTACATATTTTCATTAATTTTTAACCAGCATCTCAAAGGTTTTCCAAACATTTACCTTCTTTACCTCATTTATACATAACGCGAATACATCAAACAAATCCCAGTCCTCATTCATATGTGTGTATGTGTGTGTGCGTGTATAAACATATGTATATGTATCTATATATGTATATAGGTGTGATTGTGTGTGTGGGTAAATAAAGCTCAGCAATATTATTGACATAGTCTGGAAATTGTAATTTTATGCAAATTTTATGTAATATGTAATTATGTAATATTTTTGATGTGATATTATATTTGTATAATTCGACTAATATTATGTAAATAGTCTGGAAATTGATGTGGTTAAGGAAAACCAGTTATCAATAAATTGCTAATGTGTGCTTAACAATTGGCTTCTACGATTTATACGTATAAATGTATATTTATTCACACACACACACACACACACACACATATACAGGCATACTGTTATAGATGTAAGCTACATATTATACCTATTTACCTACATGTTCATATATATATATGTATATATATATACGCATACATATATACATATATACACATACAAACATATATATATATATATATATATATATATATATATA
>NC_068994.1:60311526-60320955 GCF_001194135.2 Octopus bimaculoides | reverse complement strand
ATAATATGTATAATATATATATATATATATATACATATATATATATATATATATACATATATATATATATATATATGATATGTATAATATATATATATATATATATATATACATATAAATATACATACATACACACACACACATATATATATAATTCACACACACATATAGTGCACAATACATTCATACATATACACATATATATACATATATGCATACCCGAATATATAATTACTTATACGTGTATGTATGTATTCAATGAAATACGGAGGGAGAGCCCTGGAGGTGAATGAAACCAACTTGTAAACACAGCAATGGTTATGCCTCCAAATGGCCACCTCTTCTGGTTGCAACTTGTAAAAGGACACACACACACACGCACACGCATAATAATACATCCACACGCACGCACGATCACACATTCATGCACACACGCACCCACACACACTCTCGCACGCACACACTCTCGCACACACACATATGAACACGACAAATATATAGCTTATATCTATAACAGTATGCCTGTATATATATATATATATATGTGTGTGTGTGTGTGTGCGCGCGCGCGCTTGCGTACGTGAATAAATATACATTTATACATATAAATCGTAGAAGCCAATTGTTAAGCACACATTAGCAATTTATTGATGATAACCGGTTTTCCTTAACCACATCAATTTCCAGACTATTTACATAATATTAGTCGAATTATACAAACACACATCAGATCTAAAATACACGTCCGTCTGACTTTGTGTGTGTGTATGAGTGAGTACTGATGGAATCAATAATGTTGTAGGAACACGATGGTCAGTGTTAAATATTTTACGAATATTTCGGTGTATATAATCCTTCTGCTGCCATAGTTATCTCTGTAGGGAACTGACTGGGAAAGGACTGGGAAAGGAGCGTGTCCACAAATGGCGGAGCGTGGGTTCAGATGTGAAGGTTAGCTGTCGATAAGTCGTTGCCAGATAAGCAGCTGCGGATTTACTTGCGGAAGAGGAGTTAGCAGGCGACACTGATTCATGACAATTCTCTTAATCGCAACGATGAGCTTGTGACAAGGTAAGTTAAACCGTCTTCAAGTAAGTCTAGTGTTTGTGTAGGGCAGTAACTGCACTGGTATGTGTATCTGGAGAAACCCAATTATTTGGTCAACGTTGGCTTTGGAACAGCAGTGATCCTAATTTTGCTCCTTGTATTGCTAAGTGGGCTGATAACATGGTGACATTTGACAAACTGAGAACTCGATAGCCCACTGCAGTTACTATTTCCATCATTGCTGGTCCATCTGTGTCGTGAAATTAGGCCAAACAATGTTGGGGGCTTCAATCAGTACCTACAATCAAGTAGATATAGCTTACCAACTTCAGTTTCTCAAAATAGCTCTCTGTTATGGAATACATTCATAAACACCAACTCAAGGAACACTGGTGGAATGTTCCCATCAAAACCTCTGTCAAATGTAAACATAACAGGCCGGATATTGTTGTTTGGGAAGCGGGGCAAAAGTATGTACCATCATAGAGGTTAGCTGCCTCGCAGCTATAAATATCTCTATAAATATCTATAAATATCTATAAATAAATGAAAATCAAAGAAATAGAGGATATCTATGGAAACTGCTTCGAAACCTCCAGCTTCTATATCCAGACTATGAATTCAAATTCATAGCAATTATAATAGAAGCACTAGATCTTGTTAGTAAATGCTTAAAGGAGAATCTGGTTAAACTGAGATTTCCAGATAGAGAAATTGGCCGGCTGATTCGTACAAGTCCAATCTGTGGGGGGAGCAGTAAAAATATGCAAGAATTTTCTCAAGTTCCAAATGAAAATTTCTCTGTGTTAACTACACCCCAAAGATGGAGCCTTGTATCTTTGTTGGAAACCGGGTCTCTCCTCAGTGGAAGATTCATAATAATCAAAAATTAAAAAAATAGAGAAGACATATACATATATACATACAAACAAAAATACCCTGTTGCTGAAACTGTAATTCCAATGAAGGAGTCTTGGCTCCAGGTTAGTAACCGGCTCTTTCTCTATTAGCAAGAAATCTTGAAACAAAACTGAATAATGACATACATAAGAACGCACAATATGGTGAGGCCATAGCCACTCGTAATAAAAAGGAGTTCAGATGGAATGTCCCAGGGAAAACTGGAATAAGATGTAAACATAATAGACCTGACATAGTGAGTTACATATCTCAGTGTCCCAATAATTACAGGTAGAAACCCGTAGAGTAACTGACGATTTCTCAATAGTCCAGTGTAGGTATTTTCTTTTTCGCTTTGTTAATATTTGCTAGGCAGCTGATTTCTGTTATTGAACACCGTTTCTTTTCTCTGACCCAAATCAGTCATACATCCATCCCTCTATACACCCATACGTACGTACGTACATACATACATACATACATACATACATACATACAGAGAAGTTGACCACCACTGGCAACCTCCACATTAACAGCGACACCGATAAGGCTTACACGAGACAAACTGATGACGGTAGCGGCATAAGGCCAGTCAAACAGCCTCAGAAATTACCAGCTCAGCAGTAGAGAAAGAAATGAGACTATTCCATGCATACTAAAAAATGAGAGCAACATCCAAAGTAGGAGAAGAACTACTGTACAGGTACTTTGAGAATACACCTGTCATGCGACCCGAAGGAGGCTGGACTTGCCTACCTAAACTGAAGCTTGGAAGAGAAACAGGCCCGTACCAACAAAGAGCAATATATGAGTCCATATCCCGTATGTTAGAGCGCAATACATCATTGATAGGATGAGTAGAGTCAGCTGGACCTTATATAGATACATTACATCCCACCTACTTAGCGAAGGAATATCCTTCAAGGTATCTCGAAACAGAAGATAGCTACTAAGTAGCTGATAAACGAAAGGGACAAAGATACCACCAAACCTTCATGTTGCGATAAAAAATATCGGCTCTGTTATACCAGTGCGGAAGATATCACTCACAGCATCAACAGCTGCCCCAAAATGTCTACGAGACACTTCCTGCCCCTGAGGCATAATATAGTTGCAAAGACTGTTTACAATGCTATCCGCAGGAAGGACTGCCCCGATATGTACATCAAAGCATCTCCGGACCAGCAAATATTCACAACTTTAAAAACAAGGAATACTGGTGGTAAAATATCAATTCGGTGCAAATATAACAAACTTGGAACAGGGACCTGCCCCAAGTTGTAGAAGTGCACTGATGTAGAAGTCAACTGTCCAGCGGATGCGAATGCACAGGAAAAAGAGAACATTTGTGGCGAATTACTGCAAAACTTACAGCTCTTGTACTTTGAGTTCTATGAATTCTCATTTGTCCCTATCATCATAGGTGCATTAAGTTATGTACCAAGAAATTTGCACAAAAACCTAGAAATACTCGGTTTCACGAAGAAAGAACAAAACAAAAAAAAAACTGACGCGGATTCTCCAAATCTCTTAAATTTTGTCCTGTCGCTTTGTTAGCGACTGGGTTGAACCGTCTCAAGAAACATTAAATAAAGCTCAAAGAAAAATCATAAACACACACACACACACACACACACACATAGGTCGAGAGATGCGGTCATACGCACACATACATACGTATATATAGGTCTGCATATGTATGTATGTATGTATGTATGTAGTTGTTCTGTGCACCGCTTCTTATCGTAACTCGAAACATGCACGTGTGTGTGTGTGTGTGTGTGTGTGTGTGTGTGTGTGCGTGTGTGTGTGTGTGTGTGTGTGTGCGTGTGTGCGTGTGTGTGTAAAACAGAGCGATTTATACGTGAGTGATTATCAATCCGGGCAAAATACCTAATAAGCTTTCTGCTGGTACAACAGGCTAACAATATTGTTTAAATTAGTTCACCACCATTTTATACTGTAAATCCATGTTTGTGCTCCAGTTATTCTGCTTTTACACATGATATACAAGACAAAGCATACTGAATGGCCATTACATATTTTTCTTTATTGTAGCAAATTTGACTTACAGCTGTTTCCAGTAATCATCGTAGGTTCGTTATTGACAGATTGACTCAATCGGCACATTGATTGGTTGAGAAAAATTAAACGACCTAGAAAATCAATGCTACTTCTGTCAGTCATTATTTATGCCTTGTCTTATATACATAACCAGAGTGGCTCTAAAGGACTACAGAACCTATTTAGTTATACAAGTCAGAGGAATATGATAGCTTATAGAAGAATCAGTTAATATGCCGACGACTGTATCAATCTGAAGCCAGTTCGTTAGTCTCACAAAATGGCGGTGAAAATATAGTGAAACAAATGGAAAACCTCTTGAAATCGGCAAAAGCAACAACGAAAAGAAAATGACAAAAGGATGACGTGGTGGAAGTTTATTTTAGAGTTGAAAACAAGTTTGTTGATATTGCAACAAAATGATTTTTGCACGGATGTTAGCAAAAACAGACAGGAAGTCGACTGCAATCTGGATGATTAAATAGAATTGATAAACAATAAAATGTATGTTATTATAACTATTATCTTCTAAATAAGCTTTCTTTTCTATGGATCATTCGCTATTTATTCCTTTACTACCGCAACGGTTATTTGGATGTCTACAGATTTTCATCGTCAATGCCTCCCGCATTACGTGATAGATTATTGTTCCTTCCTGGTTAATTAAATTTCAAAACAAAAGCAGAAATCTGTAAGTGATTAGTTTTTAATGACAGAACCACTGCACACCGGTGACAACGCTGTCTTTCTCTCAGACATCGGGGGAACACAATGGTCTAGAAAACGGTGAGAGTGACCCTTTGTGTCTTTCTACTCTTCTGTTTTTGCTGGTTGTTTTGGCAGTTGAAGACTCGATCTGCCAAACTAATGATCAGATGATGTTTAGTAGAAGACAACCTCCAACAATAGTTTTCGAACCATCTGGTGGCGGTCACTTGCATTTCCAAAGGGCATTGTTGCTGTGACGAGTAGAGATTAATGAGAATTGAGTGACTGGAAACACATACACGCACGCACACACACACACATATACACATACATACACACATGCACAGATATACATTCATAAGCATACACACACACGCACACATAAACATACGCACATATGTATGTACGTATGTATATATCGGGGTCGATAAATAAAGTACGAGTCCAGAACAGTAGATTAGTGAAATTATATGTATGTATATATGTATGTGTATATGTATGTATGTATGTATATATATATATATATATATATATATATATATATATATATATATGTATATATATATGTATGTATATGTATATATGTTTGTATACGTATATATGTTTGTATATGTATGTATATGTATATATATGTATATATATGTATATATGTTTGTATATGTATGTATATATGTTTGTATATGCATGTATATATGTATATGTATATATATGAATGTTTATATATGTATGTATATGCATGCATATGTGTGCATAAATATACATGTGATTGTGTATGTATGTGTGTGTGGGCGTGGGTGTGTGTGTACATAATTATAATGTTCACTCTCTTTTTTCCATTGTATGTTTGGAACAGTTAATCTGTTCGCTCCAGCGACATGAACATCCGTGAAAGAAAGGGAGAGAAAGAAAGAGAGAAAGGAAGAGAAGGTGATGGAAATAAAGAGAGGGGGAGAAAGAGACCTTTTCTAGGTAACATGGTGGGAAGATGGTAGGGGTGTTGGGAGTCGCTAAGTCTCGTCTTTCGAATCGAAGCTCACCCTAACGTTGCTACATTTTGCATCGATATCTCAGCAGCCAAACGAACTGAGACAACAACGCCTAATGTGTTCCGGACATAAGCATTAACGAAAACACAAGTTGGGTATTGAGATTTATGATTCTAGGAGGCCATAGTCAAATGACTTGTCCGCTTCGTCCATGTCACCAACAAACAGATAGGCCGTAGGTATTATAATTAAAGGTAATAACATTGGTGTTAAGGACCACCTGCACGATTAATCGGTCTTGCTTGAATGAGAAGAGTGACTTGCATCACTACAAACAGCATAAATCATGAAAGATGGTGACGCAGAATGGAGATTGCAGCAGCGCCATTCAGTGGCATTAATAGGGCTTCACATAGAAACTATGAAAAATTGCCAACATAAACAGATAAAAAAAAAACAGACATACACATAGCTACTTTGGCATCTATGCCATAATCCATCGCTAATATAACAATGGTCTTAAGTACCACCTGCTTTCAGTGTTTTGCTCAGCATTAATAGTTTCGCTAACATTTCTTTCTCTCCCACTTTCTCTCTTTATACGTATGTGAGTGTGTTTGTGTCTGTTTCTCTGTGCGTGTGCATGCATACACACTTTACTAGACTTGTCCCCAAAATAATGCAAAAGGTGGCCGTAAAGAAGTGAGTCCACTAGAGGACTCCTGACTATTCAATCCTCAAAGAGGATTCCAAAGTTCAGTCCGACAATGCAGCTCTTGTGAGGAAGACTTGGTTAAGTTGCAACACTTTTCTATGGCCGAAGAGTTCCTCTGTCAGCGTGGAATTGGAACGGCGGCCGAAGTTGTTCATTCAAAAAAGATATACCCACTTTTGCACTACTTTCGGGATATCTCTCGTATACATACATGCATACATACACGCTTACGCACATACATAATTACATACATGCCAATGGTGTAATGTATAAATGTGTATATATATGTGTGTTTGTGTGTACGTGTTTGTGAATAATAATATGTACACACACACACACACACACACACACACACACACACACACACACACACACACACACACACACACACACACACACACACACACACACACACATATATATACTTGCATATATGTGTGCGCGCGCGTGTGTAAACCCATGTAGTAGAAATGCAAACATGACAAATTTGTCTCCGTACATTGAAAGAAAAATGCGGAACATCTATAATCGATTTTCGATTAGTTGATTTTTATCAGAGGTGTCTCCATTATTTAAAGAATTCGAGAGAAATAAACGGCTAAACCGAATATCGCGGGTGTTCAAAACCACCCCGCGATAGGCGAAAATCTGTCAAGTAGAAACAGTATTGTACTGTATTTATTGTTATTATTTTTATAATTTGTATATATTTATTTTATTATAAACGCAAAACAACAGCATGAAAGAATCGACCTAAGCTTAAACGATAAACCGCGATAGGTGAATCGTGATATGGAGAGGGATTACTGTATACCCCCAAAATTCAGTAGCTACAGAGAACTCTCTCTCTCTCTCTCTTTCTTTCCCCCTCTCTCTCTCTCTCTCTTTCTCTCTTTCTTTCCCTCTCTCTCTCTCTCTCTCTCTCTCTCTCTCTCTCATATACACATGAAATGTGTGTACAACCATGCATATTATATTTATATATACGCATACAGGCATACACTAACGTACACACTCGTATGTGTATATGTATGTACTTATACAGATACACACGTATATATGCACACGCATACGTATACTAGCACCAATTTTCAACCTCCCACCATAATCCTTATATCTGTTCCATCCTATTAAACTTTCCTTTCCCAGAACCACCCTCATTATTCAACCCACGCTTCTCATCTCCGCCCCCCCCCTCATTGTAACCCCCTTCCCCTTTTCCTCCCTTCATATCGTCGTACATCTCATCCATATTGTTTGATGATCAAACAAATCTCTGGTTTTACCTGGTTCGAACGCAATAGCACTAAATAGCACAGTTGTTAATTTTCCCGATCAATCCAGCCTGTCATCCATTATCAGCGACCGACCGCCATCAGCAGTCAGCCAGCGGCGACCCCAACACAGTCCAACCTTCACCAATAATAGCGGGCTGCCAGCTGACAAACACTTCACTTCTTTTTTATTCATTTACTCTCAAATGGTTTCTGGAGTGAGTTACAGAAGTGGTTGAGTTGGTGGGGGTCTGTGGCAGCGCTGAAGGAGGCGGCTTTATTCTGCGGTATGGGTGATGGTGGTGAGGTGGTAAGTCTTTTTTTATATGCCATAAGAGGGACCGAAGGAAGTCGTGTGTGTGTGTGTATATACACACACGTATACACTTACATACTATAAATGTATGTTTGTACGTATGTACATGCATATATGTATCTACGTACGTTTGTGTGAATGTGTGTATATATATATATACACATGCATACATACATACACATATGAACGTACTTAGAAGTATATGACCTCCCAATAGAAAAATGACAAAGATGATGTTACGGCTACAACCGACCTCGGCTGCTGCACGTTTGACTCTCGAGATCATTAAAAGGTTTTAAGACACCTCAATAATTTGCTCTGAAATGTCGGGATATAAATTTCAGAGGAAACACGATTTTTACACCAAAGTCCACGAAAAGGATCGCACCAATGGAAGTACAAAATATCAACGAATCTTAACCGTCTTTTATACAAAAAATAAATCGATGGAAAATTCTCCTTAAAACAGCCGTCACATGCCACACACCCAACAGAATAATGTTTTGGGGACAAAAATCAAAAACGATGGACTTCAATTGGTCAGAAAGGTCAATAGGTCGATGGGTGAGAAAGTCAGAAAATATATTGGTCAAAGGAACCGGAACTTGGAAATATTCCTCTCACATGAATGGCTGTGTGATGAAGAAGTTCGTTTAAAAAATGAAATGCCGGTTCGTTGGCTGTTTTCTGCCTTGCACTATTCGAAAGCAATGGGAGTGAATTAGGTTGAGTGTATGGGAGCGCATCGGACAGGCAGGCCCTGTAGTTGGGTGATCGATTTAATATCGCTAAATGAACCGTGGGAGCTTCAGACCTGACCCTTAGTCTGAGGATAGCTTTATCCTTGACATTAACCAACCACGGAGTCCCTCGTCCGACTGAGCTGTACGGAAAGTTTACAGCTTCACATATAATCATGAATGGAGATCGAGTATTGGTCTTCGATACACCCCACTGGGCACACACACACACATACACACACACACAAACAAACAAGCACACACGTACACACATACACATTTATATTTGTATATGTAGGTGTGTGTAATATAAACGGTGTGCAAATTTACAAGCACAACATGCCTTTGCGCTCTAAACGGATAGAGACTTGTCTGGGACAGTTTATAACCTCTTCGGACCTCTGCCAGTCATTGGAAATGATGCTGCCTTGGTATCTGAATCGGGTGGGTGCTGGAGGATGAACACTCTATGTGCGTTATTCTCTATGTATGTATGTATGTATGTATGTATGTATGTATGTATGTATGTATGTATGTATGTTTTAATATATATATGCTTTTCTGTATACACAAAATTATACTTGTAACTGCGCATAGATATATGCATATATATATATATACACACATATATATACACACACACACACATATATATATATATATATATGTATATATATAT
>NC_068994.1:60308063-60311475 GCF_001194135.2 Octopus bimaculoides | reverse complement strand
ACTACATGCATGCATTTGTATTTTATGACTTATGTAAGTGTGTACGTATGTGTGGCTTCATATGTGTATGTATATGTGTGTATATATACATACATGTTACGCACTTGTATATATATATATATATATATATATATATATATATATATAAAATATATGTGTGTGTGTGTGTGTGTGTATACATACACATACATGCACAGACATCAGTTTTCGTTTCCTGTGCATGTATATTGTAATACATGTTCGTTTATACGCCTGTCTATCTGTGTGTGTATATATAAAAATATGCATATGAAAACCGTCCTTCTGGTGCAGCCTATTTATTGTGAAATAAATTAATCTGAAGCAGCAAAGAGATATTAATATTGCCGAAAGAAAATTCCTGGTAGAGATTAAAAAACGTGCAAACAGACTGTTTAGTATAAATAGCTGTAAGAGCGCAGAGGATTATGGGATAGATGTGCACCGACTGAGATATGTGTTTGGTAGGAGATGTTACTGCTTAGATGCATCTATACACATGTACACAGATACTAGTGTGTGTAAATGTGTAAGGTACTGATAATATAGAAAAATACATTTATGTGTGTGTGTGTGTGCGCGCGCGCATATATATATATACACACACACACACAAATATATATACATTTATATATCTATCTATATATATATATACACACACACACACAAATATATATATATATTGACAAAGGTATATATACTTACACATAGATACCATTTATTCATTTATATCATATATATGTATGTGTGTGTGTATATACATATATATACACACAAACACAAACTCATATGACATAGATTAATACGTGTGTGCGTCTGCGTGTATGTGTGTGTGTGTGTGTGTGTGTGCGCGTATGTGTGAGCATAAATACATGTGAACTCAATATTTATTTCCATCGTGTATTTTCCCTGCATATGTTATTTTTATATATATATATATATATATATATATATATATATATATATATCGTATACACACACACACACATACACACATACTCACACGCATCAACGCACACACATAGATGTGAGTGAATGCTTAGCAGACTGTATTTTAATTTTTTCCTTATTGCTGGCATTGTTATTTGTCCATTGTGGTTTATATTTGTTTACAACTATTGATGAAAGCTCATAGTGTTTGTTCCTATCTCAATATTAGACATACAGCCAGCTGCTTTTCTATCTTTACTCACTTTGGTTTCCTGATTATGTAAGCAAAGATTGGAAGTAAGATCTGAGAATTACCTTCTGAGGTCACTAACGAATTTACAGTTATATTTACTGTCCGAGGAGCTAAGCAACTAGACAAGTGACAATTTGACAATATTAAGCCAGAAACGGCCCCTCGCATGCACACATACACACACACACACGAGCGCGCATATATATATATATTCCCTATTACTCTTTTACCGGTTACAGTCTTTGTACTATGGCCATGCTTGAGCACCGCCCCGAGGGCTGGAGACAATCAAATAGACCCAGTATTTCTTTTGATATACATACACGACTATGCATTCTAATGTGTGTGTGTGTGTGTGTGTGTGTGTGTGTGTGAGAGAGAGAGAGAGAGAGAGAGAGAGAGTGAGTGAGAGAGAGTGAGTGAGAGAGAGAGAGAGAGAGAGTGAGTGAGAGCGTGTGCATATTGGTATGTGAGTCATTATTTCAAGATTTCTTGCCAATAGAGAAAGAGCAGGTTTCTAACCTAGATTCAAGGTTCCTTCATTGGAATTTCAACAACATCGACCGGGTATTTTTGTATGTATGTATATATGTGTGTATGTATGTATACATGTTTATATATACTTGAATGATAAACTTCTGGAAGGTTTTACAGATTTTTACAGTTCCAGTGATGGCTTGGATCTGTATGTATGTATGTATGGATACATGAATGTATGTACGTACATAATGTGTCCAAAAATTAAGGCAACCAACTTTTTTCAATTTTGCCAAAGCAAAATATTGTTATATTTCGAGTCCGAGCGTTGCAGTGCAATGGCAAAGGAAACGCAGTTATGATACTCCCGCCTTTATTCAATATGACAGCGCTAAGTCTAGGTTCGACTGCTTCATACGCGGTTTCTGACAAAGACACAAAGCTTCATCGTTGAAGTGTAGATAACAAAAACAATGTCACATTTAAAACTCGAAAAAAAGTCTTGCATAGATTCCTTCTTTTATTCCTTTACTTGTTTCAGTGTCATTTGACTGCGGCCATGCTGGAGCACCGCCTTTTGTCGAACAAATCGACCCCAGGACTTATTCTTTGTAAGCCTAGTACTTATTCTATCGGTCTCTTTTGCCGAACCGCTAAGTGACGGGGACGTAAACACATCAGCATCGGTTGTCAAGCGATGGTGGGTGACAAATACAGACACACAAACGTATATGTATGAGCGAGTGTACTCGCGCCATGCAGCTTGCCCGAGGACGTTTATACATCCATATTTGTTAAAGGTTATTTCTAATACTTTTCTTGCTGGATTACGTGTTTTTTTCTCTTTTCTTTCCATCTGTGATTTTAGTTTTGATCTTCTATATGAACGAAGATATTCCCTCCGTCTGGCTGCTTTTCTTGTAACGAGAAGTTACATTGTGGAACTGTTATTTTAACGAGTTGTATTCATTTGTCACCCGACGAGATACATCTGCAACGCCGGATGCTCCTGAACCAGTTGTTGAGTGTCCCACACATGAGGGGTCGATGCTCGATGTGTCGAAACAATTGTCGAGATTAATAATAAATTTTCGTATATTCCGTCTTCAGTCTTTCATTTGCCATATATATATATATATAAATATATATATAAAATTTAAATATAGGATAAAATCTTTATAAGAATTTATCAAGTCGTTTGACTTTAAGAATCCCTCCTAACGTGAGGCATTTATGTATAGTAATGCCCTTTACACACACACACACACACACACATATATATATATATATATATACGACGGACTTCTTTCAGTTTCTGTCTACCAAATTCACTCACAAGGCTTTGGTCGGCTCGAGGCTATAGTAGAACACTTCCCCAAGGTACCACGCAATGGGACTGAACCCTGAACCATGTGGTTGGGAAGCAAGCTTCTTACCACACAGCCACTCCTGCGCCTAGGAACATTCGTTGATTAAATGGTTGAATGATTTATTTCAAAGGACAAGTTTAACGATGAAGATATGAATGATATATGATGTAGAGAGAGGGGGAGGGGAGACGGGGTGGAGACATAGACAAACAGACAGACAGAGAAGGAGAGAGAGAGAGCAAGAGAGAGAACGAGAGAAAAGCAAAAAAGAAAGAGAGAGTGAGAGAAGTGAAGAGACCTTTAAAACTACAGAAATATAAATACAGCTTTATAGCTATAGAGCTGTCTCTCTCTCCCTCTCTCC
>NC_068994.1:60302177-60307930 GCF_001194135.2 Octopus bimaculoides | reverse complement strand
ATATATATATATATATATATATATATAAGACGCAGAAGTCAAATATATGTATATATATAAATATATTTGTGTGTGTATGTATATGTATGTAGAGATAAATACACACGTTACACACGCACCCCCCACACATATATATACGTATATGTGTGCGTGCGCGTGCACGTACGTGTGTATGTATGTATATGTATGTATGTATATATGTGAGTGTGTGTGTGTGTATCAACAGTGAAGCAGAGAAACGGGGTTAAAAAGCAGATGTCTTCCAATGAAAAGATCCGGAAGTGAAAAGAAAACATTGAGGAACAATTCAAAGAAGTAAACTGGTTACATTTGGTGTGTGTGTGTGTGTGTGTGCGTGTTCATGTGTTAGCGCGCATTTGTGTATGCGTGTGTGTTTGTATATGTGCGCGCGAGTACATGTGTGTGTATTTGTATGTATGTGTACATGTGTGTATGTCCGTGTATGTGTGTGTGCGTTTGTGCCTCTATATGTATGAGTGTAGCCTCCTTTCTGTTGCAGCTGACGCCCGAGTGTCTAACTTTTTGTGCATAAAGTGTATTTTTTGTTTCGTGCTTCTACAAAAGACAAACTTGATGTGAAGTCTTGCTTATTTACATAAATGATTATAGAGTGCGGTTGCCCTACCTTTATGTTAACAACAACAACAACAATCATAATAATAATTATAATAATGGTTTCAAATTTTGCCACAAAGGCAGCCATTTTGGGGGAGGGGATAAATCGATTACATTGACCCAGTGTTTTACTGGTACTTAATTTATCGACCCCGAAAGGGTGAAACGCAAAGTCGACCTTGGTGGAATTTCAACTTAGAACGTAAAGGCGGATGAGTTGCCGATAATAATAATAATAATAATAATAATAATAATAATAATAATAATAATAATAATGGTTTCTTTATTAACCACAAAGGGTTTACATTACCAAAATCATTATGGACAGCACAGGACAAATACAATGTGGAGTTACATGAAAGTCGTGTAAACAATGAAAAAGCAATCGATTATAACAACAAAACTTCCCAAAATAAGGAGACCCCTAAGACTGCCCGTGGAAACTCTACAAGTTCACAATAATTGTGAGCACCAGAGCAAGCACCCTCTCCACTCTGTCTACAGGTACATACTTAAAGTAGGCCGATTAACTCGGACCATTCTTGCGATATTCACCCCCCCCCCCCTTTTAACAAAATTGCTGAAGGGCAGAACTTCCCTCTCTGCCCTCACTTTTCTTTTCAAGTGAAACTTTGAAAACATTGATGACGGTTTGACCAATAGATATGACAGATTAGACTGGGAGATTAAATAGTTGTGGTTACTGAAAAAGGTGGTTGTAGTACCAATAATTGTCAGAGACCTGGGAACAGTGGTTAGAGAAATACATGGAACAAATAGGGGCTGCAATAAGGGTGGAGCACTTGCAGAAAACAGCACTGCTTGGAACCGCTCGAATACTCCGGATGGTGCTCGAAAACTAAGGGGTGTTACCTTAGTTCACTGGTAGTGATCAGCCGACATCGTAGTACATCTCCAGCGTTAGAAGCTGTGCAAAGACAATAAAATCCTAATAATAAAAGATGATGATGATTATGATAATAATAATAACAATGACAAGTAAACAAGTGTCACCTTAGTCTGCTGGCTGTGGACAGCTGACACTTTCCATCATACCCAGCAAAATAAGCTGTGAGTTTTCCTATAATAACAATAATAATAAAAGAACGGGCAGAAAGAAATTGAGGACCGGTGAGGCCAGAAGGGTCTGCATGGACAGTATATACTTCGAACCCCGAAATGCTGATGTAGACGAAGCAACAATCCATCAGTGGTTGAGAAGCTCAGGACTGAAAGCAGAGACGGAAGGTTTCATATTGGCGGCACAAGACCAAAGCTTGCTTACCAAAAACTACCAGGCAAACCTTTTTCAAAACGGTTCTTACCCTAAATGCAGAGTCTACGATACATTTGACGAAACAAAAGACCATCTCGTCTCGGGATGTCCCATGCTGACACCAAACGAATACAAAAATCGCCACAATAGGGTAGGACAGTATTTACATAGGAAAATATGTAGACACTACAAAATCAGCACTCCTGCTAACTGGTATGAACATCATTCTGAGCCAGTCGTTGAAAATGAAAATGTTACTATCCTCTGGGATTTTCCAGTCAACACTGACAGAACGATCCAGGCTAATCGACCAGACATAGTCATTAAAGACTGAGAAGAAAATACTTGTAGAATAATAGTAGTAAGTGTTCCCACTGATAAAAATATATCTGTAAATAATAATAATAATAATAATAATAATAATAATAATAATAATAATAATAATAATAATAATAATAATAATAATAATACCTTTTTTCTTTTCTTTACAGAACATCAAATATTTACTTGGAGTTAAAAGATTACCAGTAAGTAAAGACTGTTATTTCGATCGCTCCTTTTTACTTCCGGCTTGTATTTCCTGAAAGTGATATCACTGCATTGACTGTAATTTGTTGAGCGCCATCTCAAAATTTGAATACTTTGTTGTTTTAATAAGAAAGATGTATTTTCACAAGATATCTTCCATACTATATCAGGTTTAGCGATTTTATTCATCTTACAAAATATATCCAAACAGTACCAATATTAGACATCATTTCTCTTTTAATAACTTACAGTTGCTTTATTAACTTGTATTATTGCTTATAATACAATGATATTGCATTATTGTAAATCAGTTTTTTTTCTCCTCTTCCTTCTTATCCTCCTCTCATTGGATTACCAAAATCTCATCGACTCGTGAGCTAAGTCTTGCATTTTCTTCAACTTTTGTGACTAGCAGAGGTCAGTTCTAACCATCGAGACAGCCTATGATCTTTTTTCAAGAATGGTGTATATTGGACTGCATTTCCACCGTTCCCTTACTTTTTGAAGAAGTGTAGTACGGTTCTGAGGCAACTTTGAGGCTATCTTTCGCAGACCGAGGGATCCCATAAAAGCAGTGTCATTCAGGAAATTTAACAGTATAATGAGAAATATTTCACAAAGTCAAAGCCTGCTGTATAAACAAATTTGCATATAATGGTACCATGGCAACGACAACATCAACAAGTACCATGGCAACGAGATACTTAAAGAAATACTTCAAAATAACTGTATTATTGGGTTTGTGGTGGTAAATAGAGATATTGGGATAAATTAAGACATCAAGCTGGCAGAATCGTTAGCACGCCGGGCAAATGCTTAGCGGCATTTTGTTCGTTCTTACGTTTTGAGTTCAAATTTCGCCAAGGTCGACTTTGCCTTTCATCCTTCCGGGGTTGATAGTTGAGCATTAGAGCCGGTGTAATCGATTTATCGATTCCCCCAAAATTGCTGGCCTTGTGCCAAAATTTGAAATCAATATATTGGGATGAATTGTGGTGCGTACGAAGATCAGCCCTGAATACATATATTTAGTTTCATAACCCCAAAAACTTCGGCAGGTGTCAGCTCGGCATATTTTCACCTGTCCCAAATCAATTAGATAAGAACTAGTAAGGTTCTTCCGTTGACATCGACAGTAACTTTTCTTTCAAGTTTATGGTCGTTTCAACGGGAACAATGGATTTACTGCATTCTATTAACGAAATAGTCATCTATATTATAATTACTATTAATCTTTTCTTCTCTAGGCCCGAAACGTTTGGGGAAAGGGCCAGTCGATAAGATCAACTCGAGTACGCAACTGGTACTTAATTTATCGACCCCGAAAGGATGAAAGGCAAAGTCAACCTCGGCGGAATTTTAACTCAGAACGTGAAGACAGACGAAATATCGCTCAGCACTTCGCCAGGCGTCTCTAACGTCTCTGTCAGCTCGTCACCTTAGTTTAACTAACAATCGGGAATCCAGCCATTTCAAATTATAATTCATCTTTTGCCTCCTCCTCCTCCTTTTCCGCTTCCTACTTCCTTTGTACTTGTTTCTATTTTATACGCTTTACATCAACATTCTCGTTTATAGCACCATTCCACCACTTCTCAACATTGTCTCCTCTTTCTCCTCACCTCTAACGCCACCGCCACCCCACCACCACCTTTACTCTCCCACTCAACAACCTGTGTATATATATCTTTTCCTTCTTCTTCACTCAGTTTATCTTTTAATCAAAACCATCTCTAGACTCACCTCACCCATCTTCACTTTATATCCGTCTTAGCTTTTTTTTTTCTGAAATATTAGTGCATTCATAGTTTTATACATGTATACATGCCTGCATATATTTGTGCAGAGAAGCTTACACACACGTTATATGTACACACACACACACACACACACACACACACACACACACACACACACACACACACATAAACGAGTGACTGATACGTATGTCAGCTTTTTTAATTAAAATTTCTGTTAAAGACTGGCATACTTATGAGACAACCTGAGTAGATATGCATGCACTCACTAGCAGGCAGGCACACACACACACACACACACACACACATAGACACCGTTGTTTATATATGAGCCTATATTTATGTTTACCAATAAGCGTTTTACCTACTGAATTGCGTGTTTCTTTGGTGCACATGCATCATCTCTGCATCTACTGATACAGCTGTAAAACCCTACTTTATAAAACTATCAATAAATATCGTTGAGTTTAATCCTTAATTGACTCACGCCACTTCTCACCGGAGCCTTTGCTACCCAATCCTTATTTACTCGAAAAGCGTTAAAGTGGAAACGATTTCACAAGTTTCAGCTTCCAATACTACTACTACTAATAATAATAATAATAATAACAACAACAATAATAATAATAATAATAATAACAATAATGTGCTAGAGAGAGTTTATGTAGAGCAACTACTTGTGCAGACAAATTCTTCAAAATTTCTGATACTTTTGCCGATCTAGCATCACAAAATTTATTTAAAGTCAATTCAAAAGAGTTAATCTATTTGTGTTCTACTTTTATATTGAAAGACGTGTAAACCACTTGAAAAAAGTAGTGATACTTTGTAGAGTTCCAAAAACAACTCCGATCCAATACTGGAGTTCATTGCGTCAATGAGAGCGAAATAAAAATGAATCTATAGAGAAATGTGGAAAGAGAGCATTTGGAGTGATTTTCCTAATCTTTGTATCGATGTTAGATATTTCAGCCAACATGGTGCTTGCTCCATCCCAAATTCTTCTTCCTTTGCTCCAGGAAGTTCGCTATATTCTATAAATTTTCCACCAAATCACTGAGTACTTTTACATATCGTAACAATTAACGGAGTTAATCGATTCTGCTGATATTAATAGCAAAGTCAATGATTATCACAAAATTCGTAGCCACCATCGTATCACTGTTTATATTTTGATAAAACCTGAACTAATACGTAATGCCCCAAGAATGTCATGGCTGAGGTATATTTCGATCCCTCAATAACAACTACTTCTGAAGTAACGTCTCTCTTTTGGCGAACACCTTAATAAGTCCCGAAATATTGCTTTCGTTTGTAGTTGAGCAACCTAAGCCTTCATACTAATCAAGAGGGACATCAAATGACTATTCTTAGTTTTCGAAACAGAGAACCACATTAATTATATCAGTCACAACCATCTTGTTTTCTCCTTTCTTTTTACATTCACGCGGTCGGCCATAATACTGCCGTCGTTGAACAAACAGAAAATCTGACTATAAGCATGTGTATATGTGTATATATACATGTTTATATGTACACACACACACACACACACA
>NC_068994.1:60301105-60302098 GCF_001194135.2 Octopus bimaculoides | reverse complement strand
TATATATATATATATATATATATATGCACAGGTGCGGCTGTGTTGTAAGACGCTAGCTTCCTAACCATATGGTTCCGGGTTCAGTCCTACCCCTTGATTAAGTGTCTTCTACGATAGCCTCGGACCGACCAAAACCTTGTGAATGGATTTGGTAGACGGAAACTGAAAGAAGCCGGTCGTATATATGTATATATATGCATGTGCATATCTTTGTGTTTGTCCTCCCACCCCACCATCGCTTGACACCCGATGTTAGTGTGTTTACGTTCCCGGTAACTTAGCGGTTGGGCAAAAGAGACCGATATAATAAGTACCAGACTTACAAAGAATAAGTCCCGGGGTCGACTTCTTAGACTAAAGGCGGTGCTCCAGCATGGCCGACTGAAACAAATAAAAGAATTAAAAGAATATCTCCATAGTCTGCTCATAGTCTCCCCTCAGGCTGGGCTATTTACGACAGCTCTATCTTCTCTGTCCATCATATTAAGCTCTACATCAGATAATGTTTGCATTACTTAAAATATACACTCAATATATTTTACAACTCTTAAATACGACATATATGCACACATTTACGTCGATATAGACGTGTGTGTGTGTGTGTAGACACATAAACAAAAGCAACTATTCGTTCAATTGAACACATACACTTATACACATGCACTTACATGGTGGTCTTTCAAATGCGCACACACACGCATACACACAACACCGCGCGCGCACACATACGCACATACATGCACCTAACCCCACACACTCACACACATGTGCGCGTAAACAACATCCTTTTAGCTAATCAACACTAAATTTGATGATTATCTTTCGCCCCTCCCCCCCACTCCCGCCGCTTTCGCTTTGATGGATAACTAAAATCTTGTAGTCTCGTGAAACAGCTGCCCACCCTCACCGAGTGGAGAGGTAAGTGGTGTGTAGTGCGAATTTATATTATACTTTACATTAAAGCAGCGCCACCATCACCTCTGCATCTACCAC
>NC_068994.1:60290962-60300239 GCF_001194135.2 Octopus bimaculoides | reverse complement strand
TCAAAGACGGAAAATGGCAAGAGACAATGGCAGCGAAAGGAGACGGCAGCCATCATAGACTTCGGATCAATACTGTCACAGCCATTGCATTCGAGACTACTTTATCAGATTTTTGTTGCTATAACTGTTTTTGATGATGATGATGATGATGATTTCGCTGATGTCGCCACCGCCATCAACGATATTTCACGCAACCTCCCTGGTAACGAAATTAGTTCTCAATTTCACCGCTAGGCTGAGGAAAAAAATATTTTACCAACGGCGAAGTTATCGGCCCTTTATTTGTTTATTTATTTTGATTGTATTTATTTATTTATTCTTTTCGCTTGGTAGTTTTTTTTACTCAATATTTGCGAGAAAACTCATATCGATGTACGTACATAGAATTGGGTACATGCATATACATACATATATACATACATATATAAATACACACATACATACATACATACATACACTCTCTTTTCACGGTAAATAGCGAAAGGAACCGATGTGGATTCTCCAAATCCAGTCTATTAGTGGCATAGTGAACATTTATAAGACACTCCAAAAATTCTTCATCTGAGATTCTTATGTGAATAGATGCACACACTTCGATTTATGCACACCAACACACCAACTCAACCAGATATTCACAAACTTAAAATAAAATCATACACGCACACATACATACATACATATGTATGTATATCTATATATCTATATCTATATATATATATATATATATAATAATATAAATAATATATATATGCATATATACATATATGTATATGTACATACTTACATATATATGTATATACAGGACGTCACAGGACATAAACAACATGAAATATGAACTGTTTTTGCGAACAGCGAAAGAAACAAATGGAAAACAAAACAAACAGCATAAAAAAACGACCCTTCATCAGTTGTCGACTGTTTTTCTACTCCGTATTTTGAGCAATTCACAAGATACGTCTTCGACAAAGCAGTTTCTCTTTTCGGCCTAGCACAAATGTCCTTCGAGAGCATATCTAACCCCGCCTGTCTTCTTCTTTTCCACCATGGACCTTTACTTGTGTCACTTCCATTATGTTTCTTGCTGCCTGTAACCTTGCCTTTATTCTGTCGTAGATTGCCTTTTGTCCATGTGTGACGTCACCATTAGTTTTATTGTCTTCTTCCAAACCATCTACATGTCTCTCATCGAACAAGCTATCACTGTTCCTTTCCTGTAGTTTATTAGGGATTTCACCTCTGTTTCCTGCTGTGAGATTACTTTTATCAGTAGGAACCGTATTTCCATCGTTCCCTCTCTCTCTCTGTTTTCCAATACCCGTCTTTTGATAGCTTCGAGCTCTGCTTCTGTGAACCAACGGTTTTTTCTTAATGCTCCAGCTTGATCACATAATCTCCGTTCCGTGAGTTAAAACAATCCTCTTTCCCTCTATTGACCATACATACGTTGTCGGCATCCCCTAATCTGAACACCATTTTCGTCTACAGGATTGCTCAGGTAGTAACACTCCATGAACACAGCACTGACTTGTTTGTTCCATCTATCATTTATGGTTTCCTTTCATTATAACTTTATTTCAGCTGCCTTAGTATCGGGCGTCCTCCGGAGGCCAAGAGATTATTATTATTACTATTATTATTATTATTATTATTATTATTATTATTATTATTATTATTATTATTATAGACGTCGCATAGTATACAATATTGTGAGGTTGTTGATTGAAGATATTGTGTGTACCGAGGGGTTTGTACTGTTTGTCAAGTCACAACAAGGACCTCAGACAGACAGTACTTTACGCAATATGCATGCAGTTCCAAGTAATGCCGACTTTTGTAATACATCCAGATTGTATTATTATTATTATTATTATTATCATCATCATCATCATCATCATTATTATTATTATTATTATTATTATTATTATTATTATTATTATTATTATTATTATTATAAAAGACTCTCGGATAGTTCTTAATTTCTGGTTATTCTTTACTTGGAGGCAGGCAACAACAAATCCCGAAACGTTTCAAGTAGTGCCTTCTTCTCCTGTGACTCAAAGAGACGATACTCTCCTTAGAATGCGAGTTGCACCCAACAATGCTGTCTCCTGGATCACCTGGAGCCCGACAGCTGCTCCAATATTCTTAATATGTTTTTCAAAGCCCTTGGAAACCGCTCCTAATGCTCCAACCACCACCGGTATCACCATTACTTTCCTCGTGTCCCATGACTTTCCTATTTCATCCCGCAGTGGTTGGTATTTCTCAATCTTTTCTGTTTCCTTACCTTTCACTCTCGAATCACATGGTATTGCAACATCTAGTATCTTTACTTCTTTTTCATCTTTATGGATGGTCACGATATCTGGTCATCTCGCCTCTATGACTTGGTCGCACTGCATATTAAAATCCCAGAGCATTTTGTAATGTTCATTTTCCATTACTCCCGCTGGTTTCTGTTCATACCATTGTTCAGCTCTCTCTCGGAAACTGAAAGGAGCCTGCCGCAAGGAGCTTATCATCAAACTCAACTGGATGTCCTGTTCGATCTTCATCTTCAAGGCTGAAATCTCCACTTGTGAATTTTGCAAACCATCTTCTGCAAGTTCTTTCATTCAAGCATTCTTTCCCATAAACTGAGAGTATATTTCGAGTTGCTTCGGCTGCAGAGTTTCCTTTTTTGTACTCATAAAGCATTAGCTGCCTTAAATGCTCTTTGGATACTTCCATGTTAGAAAGGGTTTTAATCAAAGAAATTCTAATTCTTTTATTCTGTAAAATAATATCTAATTAGTTTAAATGTACACAAATGCATAAAAATAATTTTAAATTCCATTAGACATGCTAAAATACTATTAAATTTCAAATTTAAAAAAGGTAAAATCGGACAGAACTTATAGGATGACCTGATAGAAATTTTATATAGCGCTGGATGTATGTGACGTAGAATAATGACAAACAGTTATATGTATGTGCGTGTGTATGTGTGTGTCTAAACATTTTAGGAGCATTTCATACAGCTGTGTGTGTATGTGTGTGATAAGGAAGTTTAATAGAGTTGAGAATGAACGATGTAAAACAATCTAGCAGGGTGATGGCTGTCTAATTGGGATCGGTGGTTTAACACAGCAAGCACAGATCTATATAATGCAGAACAGCAGCTTAATACATTGATGAATGTCTAAATGAGAACATTATAAAAGAGCGTTAATGGAGAAAAGAGAAGGCAGTTTAAAACGCTTGTGAATATATTGCATTATAGAAGAGTCTTTTATATATATATATATATATATATATATATATATTCATGGAATGAAATATAATGAAAGGAATGGTAAGAGTTGTGGTAGGTAGAGAGTGGCCGAAAACATCAATTTCGATAAATGCAAAAAATGAAAATGAAGTTTGTTAATGTGCCGTGAGGAAGAGATAGTTATCATTTCTTTTTGCAGTACACCAACGTATATCGTTGGCTTTCTTTTTTATTTTAATATGTATGAGTGGAAAGAATAAAGGAACAATTAAACAGCGGATGTTGGCAAATATTGTAGCTGCAGATGTCAGATATGAAAACACTTCAATAGCAGTTGTACAACACAAGTGAATTGAATAGAGCCAGGGATAGAAGGCAAAGGCGAATAGCATGGAGTTGTGGAGGTGGGTGCAGAAGAAAGTGCATACTACTACTACTAATAATAATAATAGAATACTTAAGGTTACAGGTAGTAACCCGCTACCCACATAAATCCTATCAAGAATAAAACCGAACCTGAGTTAAACCAAGTAAAAATAGTTGTGGTTTTATAATGGGAAAGACCTTCACACGACTGAAAACTTTTTAGTATACAACTATGTATCTACAACATGGCTGACTTTAACATAAAGATTTTAGATGCGAAGGCAACAAGTATATAATGTCTCGCAGAGAACAGATGAGATACGAATCACCTCATCAACACTTACTTCACTGTAGTAATGAGTTCAAACAAAGACAACAGAAAAAGATGTATGGATGTAGGTCAGCTTGTTGAACACAAGCACCTGGTCCTTTGGGAGTTTCTGTGGAGTTCACTTCGTTAGAAGAATTCATACCAAGTTTTGATTTGCGATCATTTCTCCTTTTTTAGTCATGTCTCAAATATTCTGATAAATATAGGAACAGAGGCGGTGCCCATCCCTCCCTGCCTAGATGACAGAAAATGGATGACTAATTACCATTATCTATTGAAGAGATTTATGTAACTACGGATACAGTACTGGAACAGAAATACGGATAAAATATTTCACACAACAATTATTCAAGCATCAATACAAAGTTATACATAAATACACAAACTCAAAGCAACCAGTTTCATTATTAACAACTTTTCTTTCATTTAAACATTCGATTTCTGATACTATTTTGTCTTGAGATCCTTAGTTGAGATCCAATGTTGTATATAGATTGTGGTTTAATTTTTCTCTAAATTTTATTCATGTATATTGCCGTAGTCTCATTTTCCGAAAGAGGGTCACTGAAAAATGTGTGTAAAAAAAAAGAAACATATTCCTCATAAATAATTTTCAGTTTATCTCAATTTTAATACTTTTCCTTTAACTTATTTTGTTCTCTTCCCTTTTTTGTTGTGTAACCTTATCTTATTAATATTTTTGTTTCGTGTTTCAACAGCAAACCGGTCTTGTACACAAGTCATCAGGTGATCAATATATTTGGGGGCAGAGCGCTTGATCGATTTTTTCACAATCTGACCATCGACCCAGTGGTACTCGTATTTCGGCCCCGCAAACATTACGGCACAACTGTGCAAAATCCTATGATTCTTCCATACAGCAATGTTAATTTGATTAAACAAAGCAATAGTATCGACGGCAACCTATTCATTAAGGTCTTCCCCTTCAGGTAACAGGTCAGCCATTCGCCAGTTTCCCCTACTTAAAATGGCAGCAGCATGTTTTACCTTCTGTAATGTTCTTTTTTTTTTTTTGGCTTGAAAGTTTTGTTGTTTCGATCTCCAAAGAGAAAACTTATTGTTCATCCAGAAAGAAGCATACAGAATGAAAAATTAAGATCTTTCCAATTAAAACCTTCCAATTAAAGCCCAATATAGACGTTTCAGACATCAGCCGATGACAAAGATTTTATCGTATTATTTAGTGATTTTAAACGAGCTTTCATTATTGTCATTGCGTTGTATTCCTTAATATATTCTGCTCTTTTAACTTAATTATTTTCTCTTGGCTAAATTACTTCTGTCTCTTATTTCGTTCTGTTCTTCTACCTCATGTGTCCCTTTATCTTAATTTAATCCCATTCTTCATTCCTTCAACTTATTCACCCCTTTTACTTTATGGTATTTACTGATCTTTTAACAATTTCTTTTTAATGCTTTCCATTTCCCGTTTTTAGTTGCCTTCTTTTGTGCAGCTTGCGTTCCTTCACTTGTGTTCCTTTACCTAATTCAGTCCTCTTCTTTAGAAACACGGTAAATGAAGAGAACAATGAAATACAATAAACACAGAACTCTATAAAGAAGTCTAAAGAGTGTCAGTTCCTTTTATCTTATTTAGTTGCGCTCCTTTTCGTTATTCTCTGGTCCTTTATGTTATTTAGCCCTTTATCTTACTTTATCAGGTCCTTTATCTTATTTTGTTCTCATCTATTATCTTACTTAAATATGCTCCTTTAAACATACCTACTTGTATTTCCTTACCTTTATATATTTGTCAGTCTTCATCTCATTCTGACCACTTTCTTTACAACCCCCCGTTTTTTTTACCACTTTTCTTCCTTTACCTTATATAATTCTTTTACTTTACCTGATCTCCTGTATTTTATTTACTTCTCTTTCATTCTCTTGCGTAGTCGTCTGTCTTCCTTTACCAGACTCTATGCTGTGATCGTCTGATTTTGGGTGGTGCGTCTTGCTTAGTGTCAGCAGTTTCCTTGTCTTTCAGTGTTAGGGATCTTCTTCCTTTTGTTAACCACGGTAATACATACATCATTGACATATAGCTGCATCACAATCGTTTCATGGAGACTCGTAAACTCTTTCAACCAGTAACCATGGACTAATTATGGTCGTCTGCCATGGACCAGCTCTGGTCGTCTGCTTTCTTTTCTCTTACCTTTCTTTTTAATTATTTCCAGTATATACTTTCCTGATGCTAACATCCTTCTACACCACAACATTTTCTCTCTAATTTTATCCATTTTACTTTTATTACGGTGCTTAGCATTTTTTCTTTCTACTTTCTCCCACAAAAAGCTTGTTTTCTTCAGAATTCGGTCTTTTCTTATCATTACTCTCATCTCCCTCGAAAACAGATGTCTCTGGTTTGATTAAAAGATGTAATTTTGCTATTGGTTGGATTTTTCGTCGTAATTTCTGATTAAGTAATCTTTTGTCTTTACCTTCTGCTTTAGTTCTTCAATCGTTCTTCCAGTTCTTTGCCTCTTTTTACCTGAAACATTTCTTCTAACCTATCTTTCTGTTTTTTTTCTTTTAATTTCCTAGCTTTCGCTGATCCAGTTTACTTATGCCTTTCTTAAGATCGCAATTTTTCATTAGTATCCTTTTTTTTTCTATTTGGGTAACTACTTATCCATCTTTTGGCCTTTTTTTTTTTTCTTTTTAACAACTCTGAGAGAGTTGTTAGGTGAGGATAAAACTAGATTTCGAAATATTACTGGATTCCAACAGACTAACAAAAGAAGATACATTCTCAAACTTGGTGCAAGAATGTTAAATACTGCAAACACTAGTTACAGTGAAACAAGTGATATCAAGGAAGGGTCACAGAGGAGATTAGTTTTCGACTTTCAATATTTTCGTCTTTTTACTTTTTTTCGGTTATAGAAGCTGGAGGTATCGAAGCAGTTGTCCATAGATGTCTTCTTTTTCTTTATTTTCGAAGAGATATTTATATCTGTAGGGCAGCTGACCTCTATGATGGTACATACCTTTACCCCGCTGTCCCAAACAACAATATCCGGCCTGTTATGTTTACATTTGACAAATGATTTGACGGGAATATTCCACCAGTATTCCTTGAGTTGGCTTATGAACGTATTCCATAGCAGTTGGTTTTTCTAAGTTTATTTCAGGAAAGTCTTTTTTGCGGATGACATTATAAATTGTATTAGTGACAACATCGTGCCGCATAGGAACGTAGTACCGTGACATTTTAGGACAGTTGCTAATCACATGGGTAATGTCTTCCACAGAAACATGACACAGCCTACACATGATGTTGCACCTTGGGATTACAAGAGCCTCATTGTCTCTCTTGTTCACCAGGTACTTTGTGGCAATCTCCTATTCCTGGATTGCAAATGCATAGCCTCCAAAGTGTGATGTGATGTAGTGGTCTTGTGTCCAAGAGAGGCTGCACTTGTGTCAATTCTGTCTTCTTCAAGCTTCTGGGCAACATACCCATGCATAGTCTTTTTTTTTTTGTATGCCGAGTGCTTTCCATCCAGATCTTCTCTGAGGTAAGAGAGCCCAGCTGTTTTGGGGCTGTATAGGAGATCTCAGGAAGAGAGTGTTTCTTGAGGAGTTCACTGCCAACTCGTACAACGTTGCTCACTTCACTTTTCAGCATTGCATTAATATGTTTATTTTTGCTGCTGTTGTTCAGCAGGTGCCGCCTGAGTGATACCATATGACATTCGAAGGCTGTTTGCACTGATCTCAGGCCTCCGCCACCTTCATTTCTTCTTAGGTAGAGCCTGTCAACATCACTGTTTCTGTGGAAGTTCCCAGTTGTCAGAATTTTGTGAGTTTTGATATCTATGGAGTGGATTTCCTCTACAGACCAATCAAATGTTGGGATCAACACCGGTACTGCAAATTCATTGTGGGATATTGTTTTGTTGTTGTATGTATGTATGTATCTTATGTAAACCCGAAGACTTAAACAGTTACTTAATACAAAGTTTCATAGAAATTTGTAAAATTAAAGACTAAAGATTAAAAACTTGTACGAATAGATTCCTACAAGTTCTCAGCGCTTGAAATTCGCCCTTCATCCTAAACAGATTCTGCCCATCCACCCTCATCTCATTTACGCATTTCTGATGTTTATGCTAAGGTTTGTATGTGCGCGCGCGTGCGTGCGTGTACGTGTGTGTGTGTACATGTGTACATGTGTGTTTGTGTGTGTTGTGTGCGTTATGTGTATGTGCGTGAGTTCGTGAATGTGTGTTGTACACATCGATGAATGTTTAAACATGTTTTACTTCCTTAAGTGCTTTCTTCCATTTTTTTTTCTCCACTAACTTATGAAAATCAGGTGGTGCGCCCCCTAACGATGATGTTGAGAACAAAGTATGTCACTAGGGGCGGCAATCTGGAAATAATAGTAAGGCAGCCGCAAATTGAACAACAAAAACAATAATAATTGCAGCTTGTAATATCAACAACTACAACAATAACAATCATAACAACGCAAAAGCAATATTGTTAACATCAATGGAAATGGAAAACTATGAGCAGCAGCAGCAGCGCGGGAAATACTACCCCCAACACAACACCAACAACTACAGCCGCCACTACTATCACCACCGTTAACAACAACAGCAACACCAACACCACTACATCCGTCAAACAGTAGTATCATCATCATCATCATCATCATCATCATCATCAGCCTGTTCGTAACAATCCTCCTCTCCGTCCTCGATCTCCCCCTCCGCTTCCTTCTCCTCCTCCTCCTCATCATCATCATTATCGTCATCGTCATCACCATCATCATCAACGTATTGACCTACAGCAGCAACTTGGATAGTATCACCACCGCTACCACTCCCGCCGCCACCATCAACAGAAGAAGAGCAGCAACAACACCAACAACAACAACACCAACAAAACAAACTACTACTACTACTACTACTACTACTATTACTACTACTACTACTACTACTACTACTACTACAACTACTACAATAACAACAACAACAACATCAGCAGCAGCAGCAGCAGCAATGGCTGTGACAGTATTGATCCGAAGTCTATGATGGCTGCCGTCTCCTTTCGCTGCCATTGTCTCTTGCCATTTTCCGTCTTTGATTAGCTTTGTTATCGATTGGTGGGGCGGCGCTGATGGTGGTGGTGGTGGTGGTGACGGCGGTGGCTATGTTGAATTTCTGGGGGGTGTTGTCTAGGGGTAGGGTGGTAAATGCGCGCGTGAGTATGTCATTGTATGCGTGTGTGCGAGTTTGTGGTGGTGGTGGTGGTGGTATGGGTGGTGGCAGTGTTTGAAGTTGCAGGTGTGAATG
>NC_068994.1:60285978-60290810 GCF_001194135.2 Octopus bimaculoides | reverse complement strand
TTAATAGTGATGATTATAACGGTGGTCGCGGTGGTGGTGGTAGAGGGTTTAATAAGAGAGGGTGGTGGTGGGGAGAAAAATCTTGTGTTAAGAGTTATAACGAGTTTGAAAGGTAGTAGTAGCAGTAGTAGCAGCAGCAGCAGGGGATTAATGATCGGTAAGGTAGATATTAGTGATATTCATGTGATTATCGTGAGATGTGGATTGTGTAGGTGGTGCCCCTAGCAGTGGTGTTGTTGGTGGTGGTGTTTGTGTTTGTGTTAATGATTAGAGCTCGATGTTGTGAGTGATGCTATGTGAAAGCTGAGGTAGGGTGGGTATCGATCTCACTTTTCTATCTTGCAGCCACTCTCCCTACAGAAAGTGGACAGGTGTTGTTGAGGATGCAGAAATATGGAGCAGACGTCTGTGGTCTGCTATTGTTTACTATAGCGTAGAAAGCCACGCAAACAAACAAACAAACACACACACACAGTCACGCGCGTTTACATACATACATACATACATACATACATACATACATACATACATACATACATACATGCATACATAAATGAATAGTTTAAGATGTGAATTCAGATAATTTTGCGGCCGTCACAGTAAGCTCCTCTTACGGACCTCAGCTATCAGTCCACATAATAATCAGTTACAAAGAAGTGTACTGTAGAGTGTCCATGGAACTGAAAGTTCAGAAGATCCGTTCGATGAAGATATTTCATGAGGAGTACAAAAACCCACAAAGTCAGAAAGTATGAGATCTGAATATATATTTATTTATCCACGCGACGTCCATAGGGTTACGGCTGTTTCGTAGTCTTTTTCATGTATTCTTCTTAATATTGAAGAAATTATGCGGCTAAACATACTTTGTTTGCATTAATATGTCATTTCAGCATAATACTTTCATTTCAGCATAATAATTTCAGCATAATTCTATGCTCACAAATGAATGCAAGAAATGGAAGCTAACTCATTAGATCACTGAAACCTCATGCTTACACCAAGAAGTCAATGATCAGCTGCAACCTGCATTTTCTATTCTGTCGTTTTTGCTTCGATGTGTAATTGAGGTTAAGTTGGCTGATTCTGAATTTCATTCCTATCAATAGATATTCGCCTTCTGCATATTGAGTACGTTCCATATCTTCAATATACGACATCGTTGACATCATTTTGTTGCTTACTTCTAAAAAAAACTATGGGCTACCCTTCTACTCAACGCAGACTTCATCTCGATTATAAGCAGAAATAATCGTTATCGACCAGACCTAGAAGATCTAATGAATTTTGTATCGTATAGCCTGATTGGTTGATCTCAAAATTTGATGTCAACAGGATAATCGGGTTACTGTTGAGAAACAAAATTCTATAAAGTGTTAAATGTACAAAAATATTCTGTGAAGATTCGTTTTGATAAAAAAGAAGTCATTTCGACGAAAATATGTGTCAATGCAAAGTAGCCTGATAAAATGCCATAGTACCACCCTGCCATTGTATTGCGGCATTATCCAAGAGGCAAAAAAGTGGCATACGACCTCTGCTGTCCTTCTCACATCATTGTCAGTTATAAATAACAAGCAGATAGTTCTATATATTTTGTTTTAAGGAAATGCATCTTGCAAGACTGCGAACAGCGCACCCTCAACTCCATTCTGGTAAAACAAAGTTATATCGACTTCCTTTTAGATCGTTCTTGGATAACAGTTTCGAGTAAAGAGGCCCTTCCTTCTTGCCATAACCCTCCTACATTTTTGTTTTCCCTGAACATTACTCAAGTCTATTACAACCCATTAATTAGCTACGCTAGTAAAAGAACAGTTGTTTGTGATGGTGCTTCCGTTACGGTTTAAAGTTTTTTTGTCATTTACGTCAATGTTTTATCATTTTCTCTCGCTTTAAATTTATAATTACCAACGTTTGTGTTTGAAACCGTGACTGCCTGCTACATTGTCAAGTTTTCTATTTATATTTTTGAAGTTCGTTTTTGTATTTACAAAATTCGCTGGTTGTATTCAATGTTGAGACGTTTGCTTTTGTTGTGGTTAGAATTTGTCCCTGCCACCACACAGGCGGGCATTCTGAACTACAAACAGTACAAATGGCTACTGTGTAAAACTTTAAATACAGTTAGGGACAATGTTTAGCTATTCCTCTCCCCAGGAAATGGGAGAGAAGTTTAAATATTCCGAAAGACCTTTCTATTAGTGAAAAGAATCAAAGAAATATTTTTTTATTTGGTAATCTGGTAAAAATCACGTTCCAAGCTTGAGTTTTGTATACTTGTCCGCTCACAGCAAACAACAGCAGCAGCAGCAACAACTACTACTACTACTACTACTACTACTACTACTACTACTACTACTACTACTACTACTACAGAACAGGAATCAATGAAATGACCTCATTATAGTCGCTTGACCTGTTAGATGTGGCAACGAAATCTCTATCAACTGCCAATGCCACCATCTTGAAGAAAGGATAGGCTGAACACTGACATCATAGAAAATACAAAAAAGGATAGATGGTTACGGCTGGAACGATTCTTCATCAACAACAACTTAGTCGTCCCTCAACATTCGAGTGAGAGTGACTTCAGTGCAAATCGAAGATCGATCAGAAAACATTATTGAATTTAGCTTAATTCCCTCGTCCACTCTACACATGGGATGTGTCTTATCAAACACATTCACACACACGTATACACGCGCACGCAAGCATGGATATACACTTAAATAAGTCTCTCTCTATCTCTTTGTTTCTCTCTCTCTCACTGAATACACACACATACAACTTTGCATGCAAGATGATATATATATATATATATATATATATATATATATATACTTACATACATACGCACATATATATATATATATATATATATATATATATATATAGAGAGAGAGAGAGAGAGAGAGAGAGAGAGAGAGAGAGAGAGAGAAACATACATCTGTAAACAGCCTATTTGGCAGCAAAAGTTACTTTTTGTGTTTGCATACAAATGCAATTGATAAATTATGTTCTGATTTACACACACAGACACACATATGTGTACATAATTATATATACATATGGATATATATGTTTGTGTGTATATGCATAAACATGTGTATGTATGTATTATACATATGTGTATACATACATATATAGGTGTATATATATACATATATATGTATACGCATACATACAAATACTTCAGTACATATATATATATATATATATATATAACGTGAAGTATATTCGCCACTTAAATGCGGCTAAACACTAAGGGTGAATGTTGCTTTTAGCCCCAGGAGAACATCTCCTCCAGCTGGCTATTGACACACATCTGTGCCCTGTCGGCATTTGCAAAGGGAAGTCATCCTTCCCATCTTGATCTGACGTGATACGCACGGACTCGAGTTTCTGGGTATTTACCCTTCGTCAGCGGACGACAATCACCAATCTTCGATGCGAAGGCGTCCCAATGCAAATACATATATACTTTTTCCAGTGCCGCATTTAAGTGGCAAATATACTTCACGTTGTCGTGCAGTTACTGTTTATACATCGTTCAGAGATTTAACATTGCTTGTTTTCATCTAAGGATACTTAGATGTGTAAATCGATTGAATAGAAAGCATAAAGCTTGGAGCAGAAACGAAATGATAGTCTGTGTGTTTATCTATGGTATAATGGTTGTTAAGTCAGTTGGCATCTGAAGCTGTAGTAGAAATCGAAACTAAAAATGAAAAGTCAAATGGTTTCATGAGGAATCACAAAGTTTGAGAATTTGTTAAAATATAAAGTATATTGGAAGATGTAATTGTACTTTTCTCTAAAACAACGTAAATTGAGTAAAGCTGTGCCAAATACCTATCTATCGCTCTATCTATCTATCGCTCTATCTATCTATCGCTCTATCTATCTATCGCTCTATCTATCTATCGCTCTATTATCTATCTATCTATCTATACACATGCGCGCACGTTTGTGGCGTGTGTATGTGCGTTAACATAAGAATTCTTCAAAACCTATGCCTCGGGCCAATGCCCAGTTAGATAATATTGGGGAAAATATAATCTCTGAAATCAACATTAATGTCCAATAACTAATTTGAGAAAGCTACAGTCCTTTCGCAGAATGATCTCCCTTTCTGTCGCTCTCTTAAATAAGTGTTCTCTTAGAAAAACAACTACGACGGTGCGTTTGTCGCTTGGAACTCGCTACGGCGTTTCTTCTTCTTCTTCCTCCTCCCTTCTTCTTCCCTCATTTCTCCGCCTCCTCGTTTCATATTCTTTGTCGATCAGTTTCACTCTGCTTTTCTCTCCTATTTTTTCTTCCTTTTCTTCCATCGTTTCTCTTCTGTATCGCTCTTTCCTACACCTCAACCTTTTCTTTCGTTATCATCCAAAGTCTTGTCATTGTTATTCCACGACTGATGATGACTTAATTTAACCGATCATCAGATCCAATCATTTTTCGCTCCACCCACCACCTACCACCCACCTTCCCCTACCTCACTGTCCGCTTGCCATTTGCTTTGCGTCTTCTTCCCAAATGTCCGGATAGATGAATCATTCGCCAGGAAGGTATCTTTCGTTCATTTAAGCTGAGGGAACATGGACAGGAAGATAGTTAACTTGATATTCCTTCTCTCAGAGTCTATGATTAAATATCCCACGGTTATTTCAAGCAATTCAAACCAATAACTTCGCCTCCACCCCACCCCCGCAACTTTCTCCTCCAACCCTTTCACTCTAAATATTCTATGGTTGTCATTTTCGGTCTTCTATTCTATTCTTCGTCACTCTTCTCTTTCAGCTCGTTTCCTTTCTTATTTACTTAATGCA
>NC_068994.1:60282832-60285011 GCF_001194135.2 Octopus bimaculoides | reverse complement strand
TATATATATATATATATAGGCGTAGGCCTGGCTGTGTGGTTGCTTCCCAACCATACATAGTTCCGGGTTCTGTCCCACTGCATGGTACCTTGGGCAAGTTTCTTCTACTATAGTCTCGAGCCGACCAAAGTATTGTGGGTGGATTTGGTAGACGGAAACTGAAAGAAGCTCGTCGTATATATATATATATATAAATATATATATAATTTCTCTGTATTCTCTCACCGCAGTTGCCTTCTCATTATTACTATTATATTGAATGTGTATTATACAGTTTTTGTGAATGTGACTCGCCGTTTGTACAGGAAGAGTGCTGTAGATACTTGAGTGTATCAATATATAGAACTTTGATTTTTAATCAATGAAAGAAGGGCTAAATCCATACAGCACTGAGCTTTCAACCACGCAATAGAAAATTCTTATCTCCTGCTGACATTTTCAGTATTTCGCTAAACAGAATTCTTAGCAATGTTACAATTCCCTATTTTATAGAAGTTTATCTGCGATCGACTGTCATCGACAATAAGTTTTATGTCATCAGCCTGGTTCATCAGCCTCTGTGATTCGTGACGTCATCATTACTTTTATTGAAGTATAAAAAATTTTTTTCCAGTGCGTAAAATTATTCATTGTCTCTGTTCCAATTATATTTTTGTTCTATAATCAACCTCAGCATTCTAATTATTTTACCGTTAGAACTAATGCTTTTGTTCTGAATAGGTAATCGGCTGTAATTTATTCTTATGTCTCTTTGGTGGACATCTTGGTGTAAAACGGTTCAATATGTCAACTCAACGAATTCTTTTAAGCTATTTTACTGCATTCACGCTGTTAGTATAAAGCTAACCCTTAGCGACAGGCACAGTACCACAACGGTGCCAGTCAGTTTCGACAAAACCAACCACCTATTCGGCACAACTTTAGTCAACTTACGTTGTTTTAGAGACAAGTACAGGAATTCCATCTCCCTTTATACTTTTGTAGGTTAACTTTAGCTTATCGGTCACATGTAGCATGAGATTTACATGTTTGACTTATCCAAAATTTCATTTTAATCTGAGATTTGAATTAACTATAATGTTGTTCTAACGTAGGGGTCAAGAAGTCTGTAGATCCCAGATGGGAAACTGCAACTATCTCGTTGTGTGTGTGTGAGAGAGAGAGAGAGGGGGGGGGCAGAGCGAGTGAATGAGATAGTGAGAGAGATAAAGTTCGTGTGTGAGAGAGAGGGAGAGAGAAATGGCATATGGTTTGTAGTGTTCTCCCTCAACAATCTGTCAGTTCCTGCCAAAGCTGACACCAGGTGCCCAAAACATTTCATTATACAATGGCTTACATCAGATGATGTTTGTTGAACCAATTTCCTACGCAATGACTGATCCATATTTTAAATTAATCCATCACATTGTTATGATAGAAAACCCTGGATTATTTAACTTACAATAGACAGATCGATATTTAATCGGTTAATACGGTTTAAATTTCTGGTTATATTTACTTCATACGTTAATATTCAGTCGTGCTCATTTCAAACTTTCCTTTCTTTATTATTGAAACATTTAAGATCTTCACCACCTCCACCACCAACAGCACCAACAGCAACAATCAATTCCGCTATTCACAACCACTCCCACCACCACCATCTACTTCTGCGAAAAGCTGATAACAGCTGACGAAATACGGGGCACGATGGCTGGTTGCACGAGGGAGAGGTCAATGGAGCTGAAAGATCTGCCCCACGAGCTTTGTCGTCATATTCCACACTCATTCGGGAGCTTCGAGCAGATGTCTACAGCAACTGGCAACAGAACGGGGGATTCCTTGCCGGCGATAAGTGGTGCGGTTGTACTACTGAGAAAGTCCCGGAAAGTGGGAGAGGGGTGATTTTATCAACTTCAGGCCTGTAACTCTACTAAATGCAGAGTTGAAGAGATGCACTTCCACTTCAAGCAACGCCAAAGTTTTAACTGTGTTACGTTTCAGGTGTGTTCAATGAATCGTTAAATGATTTAACTTAAAAACGCTCAGAACTTTCCGGGCAATCTAATATATACACAACTCCACAATTAAATTAAATATTTACAACACAAAAACTGTTGAATTTTCTTTCGTTTTCACTTACCGAGATGTTGCATACCTATCAATCAATCTCTCTCTCTCTCTCTCTCTCTCTCTCTCT
>NC_068994.1:60269813-60282684 GCF_001194135.2 Octopus bimaculoides | reverse complement strand
TATATATATGTATATATATATCTGCTCGTACACAGACGCAAACCAAAAACACATCCACTTGTGCACACACATTCATCTATTTATGTACATGTTTATATCCATGCGTAATATGAACGGCCTGCAGCACACACTGGCGCCCTCGTTCTCTATATTGATGAAAGCTGCAAATAAGAGAAGGCCAACAACAACAACAACAACAACAACAACAACAACAGCACCAATAATGATAACAGAACAAAGTATAAATATGGAAAGTAATAAAGAAAATATGGAATTCTCTCAGCAATAACTGGAGACAATTCTACAGCGTCTCTCACCAATTCATTATTACCAAAGATGGTGCGTCGGAACAGAGGAGGAGAGTGGCGTGTAAATGTGTGTAGGAGGACAGCGGTGGACGTATTTGGGGGACAGTCTGCTTCAATTCTATGTGTATATCGTTAGTTGCTTCTTACTCGCACAACGAACACACACACACATAAAGTTGAAAATACACATACCTTTATACACATGCAAACGTAAATGTATCTGTATATCTATGTCTTTCTGTTAATTTCTCTCCCCCCTCTTCCCCTTTCCTCTGCCCCCTCCTCTCTCTCACCCCCTCTCTCTTTCACACACACATTACGTTCACGCACATTATGTTCACGCACAAAGAACAAACACACACACACACACACACACACATATATATTCACTTACACCGACCTGCCATTTTGTCCCTCGATCAATCCGTATTCCATCTATTTAGTTAACTCAGTTCTGACATTAATTTACTTTATGTGAAGAAATGGGTACCAATTCTTTAAAGAGAAATTAATCCCTCCTCACTCCCCTCCACCGTTTCAAAAATTCTTCATAAGCACAACAGACGCATGGAACATCCAGAGTCTCTCTGGAGCTCACAGAAGTAAGTTCTGTTGTGTAACTAGAACGGAACATTAGCTTCCAGATCTGAAGCAAGGTTCTTGTTGAAGGCGTTTCGCTGCTGTCGCAGCGGGCAGTTAATCTCCATCGACGCCGCGTATTTAAATGCTGCGCAGACAAACCCAATGCTCTATCTTTTCGTGTGAGTCACACACAAGTATGAATAAAAGTCGATACCAAAGACGAGATATAGATGAATACATGACTGTATGCCTGCAAGAATACAATATATACCATAAGTATATACACTGAATATAGATCATTCCTGTATGTATAACAATAAGCAAAATTCTATACACAAACACATAGACACACACGTACATGTACGCACATACACGCACTCACACACGCACGCACACATTATAGATATATATATGTATGCCTGCGCGTGTGGTTGTATGTACATCTTATAAAAACAGTTATAATTGTAAACATAACTACAATCTATGTTTGAAATGTGTGTGTGTGTGTGTGTGTGTGTGTGTGTGTGTGTGTGTGTGTGTGTGTGTGTGAATGCATGTGCATATGCATGTACGTGCGTGCGTATGTATATATGTAGGTAGGTAGGAAGGTAGGTGTGTATGAAAGTATGCATATATACAAATGTGTAAGTGCATTTGTTATAGTGTGCGTGAGTATATTTGTTACAGTTTTTTATGCAGTATATATATATATATATATATATATATATATATATATGACTGTATGTCATGCATTATTTGTATCTGCCCCAATAAGACATACGTGGAGCTAACAATAAAATCAGAGTTGATTGTCTTCGTGAGAGTTCCAGCTTTGGTGGAGAATTTGACGCCATTGTGAAGTTCTTCAACTTCTTTGTTTCTCTTTTTCTATATCTGTTTCTAAATCTGTCTTTTTTTCTTTCTTCCTTACTGTCTTTCTCACTTTCTTTCAGAATATTTCAACTTTTGAAGGCGACAAGAAATTTTTTTTGATTCTGAGTAATCTTTCAACCTCTGTTTTTCTCTGACACTCATACCCCACCTCTCTCTCTCTCTCTATCTCTCTCTCTCTCTCTCTCTCTCTCTCTCTCTCTCTCTCTCCCTTGCACTCTCTCTCTCTCTCTCTGCTTTTCTCTCTCTTTCTCTCAATATTTATTCAAATACTTATCTTGCCAGCTAATTCCATCTCATTCACTCGCAACCATTCTATATACAAACCAGCCAGCCAACCAGCCAGTCATGTCCCACCTATTATCTACTTTCGACTTACCTACCTACCAGCGTACAAACACAGCTACATACATACACACACACATGCATACACACACACATGCATACTCACACATGCATACTCACACATGCATACATACACACATGCATACGTACATACATGCATACATACATACATACATACATACATACATACATACATACATACATACATACATACACATATTAACTTATACAATGAAAAGATTGACAATGACTTCCAAGTTTCCGCCTGTTTGCCATCCTCAGATTACCTGATGAAGATGAACAAGCCGAAACTTCGGAGTCACAGTCAACCGTTTCCTTATAAAAGTTTATAAACATACTCTACTAAAGCGTATTGAGTAAGTCTTAAGCTTAATATAGAATTGTTTTTATATCTTAACATAAACGCACACACACACACATCGCTTTTTAATCCGTTTCTCTTCCGAGGAAGAGAAACTATTTACTTATTTCTTAGTAATAATTCTTTTTCTAGTTTCAGTTCGAGAGTTGCGGTCATGCTGGGGCACCGCCCTCAGTTTTGCTACATTTTTATATTTTCATTACTTAAAACATCCTCTGATTCGTGGCATTTAGTGAGTGAGGTAGTTTAATGTTGCTGTCCTCAGTATTTCTTGCCGTGAGATAGGTTTTATCCGGAACTGTCGACAGGAGGAGATCCAATTTTGTCTTGAAGATACCAACATCCACTCCATGTCGGGCTCTCAGGTATTTTGGGAGAATACTGCAGAGCTGTGAGGTTTTGAAATCCAAGCTGTTGCTGTATCTGGCCCTCTATCTTGATGGTGATGGGATCTTTGGCACTATACAGTGGCCCCGCCAATTCTGGTGTTTGTGTAATTTTCAATGCCAAAGTTTAGCACTAGTCCTTTCTGGATTTTACAAATGTATATCACTGCATATTTTCCCCTCCTTCATTCCAGAGAGTATCAACATTTTCAGCCGTTCTCAGTAGCTGACCTGTTGAGATCTTTATGTAACTTCACTGTTGCTTCGAGTCCTGCCGTTAATTTTACACTGTGTGGTGATATAGTTAGGAGCAGTAGTCTAAGCGGCTGAGGACTAATGTGATCCAGGGGACCATCATGGTTTCCTGTTCTCTCGTTCTGAAAGTTCTAAGGATCCATCTGGCCAACTTATATGCATGTAAGTACGCGCGCGAGTGTGTGTATGTGTGCGTGCATAAGTCTTCTACCTCTGTATTCATCGTAAATAAAATCTTTCCCTTCAGATTTGTAAAAGGGCGGTATTTTTCTAAATGCAATTATTATGTTGCTTGTCTTACAATCTAGTGAAGCTGGTTCCGTTTTCCGTCCAATGGAGAGTATTAAAATTGTGATTCCATTTCAGTGTCAGCTAAAGTGTTGATGTTTACTGTCTTATTTCATTTTATTATTATTTTTATTTACCGTTTGGCATTTAGCTCAGTTTTTAAATTTTGATCTAATGCGTCTTCCTAATTATTATTTCGTGTTGTCCCTACCTAATGTAATTGTTTGTCTGTCTTTAGTCTAAATCTCTTATCTTTGTTTCATTAGCATAATATTATTGCCTTAATTTATATTTCTCTCTTTAAGGTCACCTTTGTGCCTTTTTCTTAGCCATAAGTCCTGAAACTGGTCTCGATGCACCTTCGTCCCTTTTTCTGTGGCCACAGAAAAGATTTTCGGAATGCAGTCATCTTTCATTCAAACAACATGTCCTACCCATCTGCACTGAAGTCTCAGCAGCAGGCTTTGGATACTGGAGATGTTACATTTTTCTAAGATTTTGATATTTGATATCTTGCCATTTTATGTTGCAGATATTGCACAGACAACACATGTGAGAGGTTACAAGTTTCTGTCCCATACAAAAGTGTGCTCAAAATACAAGATTTGTATCAAAACTACTACTACTACTACTACTAGTAGTAGTAGTAGTAGTAGTAGTAGTAGTAGTAGTAGTAGTAGTAGTAGTAGTAGTATACAGCTACTGTGACAACCGTCATCACTACAGCTACCGCCAAACAATCCATTACAATCTTTGCGATGATGCATTACAACCACAACATATAAATACAAACTGCTCGACCCCTCAATCATTGCAATCACCATCACGCTTCTACAGCAAAACTATGGAGAAAAGGCACTGTTGCAGCTGCTACCACTGAAGCACTACCGATACTGCCACACAAATACAGCGGACACCGATTATGGTCACTCGACCCGTTAGAAACAGCAGCTGACTCTCCCTCCAATCACACATACAACTGTCTATAAAGAGGACACATTAGATAATATAGTCTTAGATACAATATACCTTAATAAAAAGACTAGACAACCACGTTTGGAATGTCTTTCATCCTAGACCTAATGAAGCAAAACTGACTTTCGGCTGCGACTAAACATTGTCTTCGATTCTGTCAGTTCTATTTGTCCGTTGGGTGTGACACGTTTTCCTTTCTCCATTAATTTACCAGCGCAAATATCTGAGAGATGAGGTGATAGAACTCTCGCTACTGATCACTTCCGGCCAATCAGTTAGCACACAATTCACACTGTTTGATCAGCAAATACGACTATCTTTACTTGACAAATACTTTCATCAATAACTTCATCAGATTTTCTTGTTGCTAGTCTCTGGTCTTGTGAGATTTATTAGCATCATGGGTAGTAAAGGGGGTGGAGGGAACTCGGTGAATCAGGTCTCGTTTACATGAACATGTGTCCCAGTTTAGCATCGAAAGACAACACAAAAGCCTCTACGCGTTTGTCTCGAGTGCTCTCTGTTAATTTGTAGTACTACACACGCGAGCGCACGCACTCATGCACACACACACACGTAGGGACACACATGTATATATTATATATGTGTATGAGTGTACACACACACACACACACACACACACACACACACACACACACACACACACACACACATAAATATATAATATATACGTGTGTGTGCGCGTGTAGCACTACAAATTAATGGAGAGCACTCGAAACAAAAGTGAAGAGACTTTTGTGTCGTCTTTCGATGCTAAACTGGGACGTATGTTCATGTAATATATATATGTATACATATGTAATATATATATAATGTACGTATGTATGCATACACACACACACACACACACACACACACACACACATATAGGAGGTGGAGGAATAAGCATCTGAAATGCATTTGTGCTTTTCTCTAAATGGAGAGAAAATTTTGCGCGCGTCCCTCGGCGTTGTCACTTAAAAATTGTTTTTTGTCTTGCCAGGTGATTTTCAACACCTTTCTCGGGTACTTTGTGTGGAAGTGAATTGGCTTTTAGTATAGCGTTCATAAACCGCCCATGTCTCACAGGCGCACGGTAGCGTAGGTAGTACAACTGCTTGGTGCACCTTCAATTTGGTGGCCAGCTTAATATCTCTCCTCTTTCACACTGATTCACTGAGCTTCCCTTCTCGATGCGTGTATCGACCTCATCTTCAATGATCTGGAGAGTTTACTGCCGAGGTATATGAACTTAACAACCTTCAGTGTTTCCCCTTCGACAATGATAGCTGGTGGAGCTTCTGTGGGGCAGGTTGGTACATGACCTCTGTCTTCTGACTACTGATTGTGAGGCAAAAGTTATTGCAGGCTGTGCGAAAACAGTTCATGCTCTACTGCAACTGGGCTTCTGTGGCGGCGTTAAGTGCGCAGTCGTCGGCGAACAACATGACATCAGCATTTCCTCCAATAGAAGCAGAGGTTCAGGAAGCAAACTTCTCACGAATGCCAAGGCACCAAGATCTGACTCCACCCCTGCTGAACTATACAAGGCAGGGGGGACCAATCTTGGCACAGAAGCTCACCAATCTCATCTAGATCATGTGGCAACTAAAAGTTTTTCCTCAAGTGCTCAAGGACGCTTCTACTGTCCGTCTCTACAAGAGAAAGGGCAACGGGCAGTCCTGTGACAACCATCGAGGAATTTCTCTCCTTGCCATTACTGGCAAGATACTCTCAAGAGTCCTTAACCATCTCACTCACCATATGCAAGACAGATACCTGTCAGAGAGTCAGTATATCTTCAGAGAGGGTCGTGGGACAGTTGACATGATCTCTGCCGCATGCCAACTTCAGGGGGAAGTGTAGATCTAACCAAGGCCTTTGAGACCGTCGGTCATGAGGGGCTTTGGAGGATTATGGGATAAATTTATCACCATGGTGCGACAGTTCCCCGACCTCATGCTCGTACGAGCACTGGACAATAGAGATTCTTCCGACGCCTTCTCATTCACTAACTGACTCCAGCAGGGTTTTGTACTTGCACTTCACTGTTCACCTGTTCTCAGTCACTCTGCCGGTTACCTTCCGTAGCGACGACGAAACCAGCATCGAGACCAGTTTCAGGACTTATGGCAAACCCTTCAGCCTACAGAGGCTACAGGCCAAGACCAAGATGCGCGCGTGTGTATATGAGTGTGTGTGTAATATACACATGTACTGTACATGTATAATATGTGCATATTTATGTCTACTTGCAGATAGATATATGTATGTGAATATGATTGTCTGCGTTTCAGAGCACTGTGAAGTGGGAGTAAATTTTCAAAGAATCCGAGGCTACGACTTTTGTTTCAATCATTGCACTTCACTTACACCTCATGGATTCATCTAGATTAATCGTTAACTAAAGAATTGGTGAAGACCTTCGTCATCAATCTCAACTCTAAGATTCCTGTTCGCATGTTTCTTCCTACTGACTTTTAAGAGGAATTCTCTAGTGAGGTTGAACGTGTTTTACGCGAAGACAGCCTCACAGTAACACTCTAACAAACTATGGTACATACAAGACACAGGAGAGGAAAGAACGTCAAACTAAATTCACCAATTACTATATTGTGTTTTTTATTTTTATTTCTCGTTTTAGGAAGCGTCGGATGAGTTTGGCCTCGTCATTTTGAGTTGAAACCAAGAACGCTGCCGTCAGCACAATGACAGAATCTTTTGGACGGAACTATATTATTGACTTGTTTTCAAGATGTCGCAATTCTCGTCAGTTAGTACTTTTCATCGTCTTCATCGCCCTTTTCCTAGACAACATGCTGTTAACAACAGTAGGTAAGTACCATACACTTGAGATCCTTCTTTTTATAATATCTCTCTTGTTATGAAGAGTTCGGTGAATGTTGAAAGTCGTAATAAGACGAACAATTATCACCCCGAAAATAGCCAGACTAGTGTGTATGAAGTATTTGGTAAGGAACGATTAACTCGGTCGTATTTTCCCATAATCGCTGTTTGTGTGTAGAGCAGTAGAACACAATGTGTGTTGTTATGGCAGCTGTTTAACCCTTGGTCAGCCCCTATCGAGAAGACCTTTTAATCAAAGACATTCCACTTATGACCTCGTTACTTTTTCGATGTATGCAGGATTACATTAACTGTGATACTTCCTTATTTAAGACGGTAAAGTGTGATTCGAAAGAGATTTTACTGTCATTTGTAGCAGATTGATCGACTGCTCAAAGCAACTGTGTAAAAGTGTCTCTTGCTTGGATGCTCGAGTCCATCTTTAAGTTAAGTGTGTGTGTGTGTGTGTGTGTGTGTGTGTGTGTGTGTGTGTGTGTGTGTGTGTGTGTGTGTGTGTGTGTGTGTGTGTCTGTGTGTATGTGTGTGCCTTGTGTAAAGGAATGGAAGAAGAAACTCAACCCACGACGAGAAACGGAGTAAATTTACCAGAGGGAGTACCAGCGAAGGAATTAAAAGTACAGAGTCATTCAGACCAGAAACGAAACAACTCAGAACTACGGAAACCTAAAGACATAGAGACACAGACGAAACACATAGAGTTGCACTCAAACGAACACACAGACACACAAATACAAGCACACACAGACACACACATACACGAACACACAGACACACAAATACAAGCACACACACAGGCACACAAATACTTGAACACACAGACTTAGAGACGGAAATACAAGAACCCATAAAACAGCAGGAAAATAGAAACAAAAAGAGGCAACATGAAAAGCACAAACGAAAAGAAAACTTACAGTGAGATAGGAAACCCCAACTTGAAAGGGGTAAGTGACAAGTTATTATAATTTTGTAAAGATTTGTAGAGACGTCGGTTCTTACGGAACAGTCATGTTGAAGTGGCAATAAACATGCTAGATAGATAGATAGATAGATAGATAGATAGATAGATAGATAGATAGATAGATAGATAGATAGATAGATAGATAGAGAGGCTGAAAAAAAATAGTGCTCGAATCCGAGTGTGTGTATGTATTTACGAGTCCACAACCTGCGTGACTTCCTGGTCCACAGTTTCTTCCCTAACCCCACCTCTCAGCCTGGCTCGTTCCTCTGCTCCCGTCCACGCTACGTACTTGTCCCTACCTCTCCAACACTACCATCCTTACAAGCACCCTTCATCGTCCCTATCTCATCACCAACTCATTCACCTGCACTTCCAGCAACGTCATTTACTGCATCTCCCGCTCTTTCTGCCCTTCCCTGTACATCGGTCAAACGGGACGCCGCTTGGCTGACCCGTTCGCGGAGCACCTCCAAAACATCAGACTCGGCAATGACACCCTGGTCTCACGCCATTTCCGCTCTACTGGTCATTCACTACAATATCTGTCTGTGTTCGGACGGTCTTTGCACAGGGGCCATCTGGACTCCCGCCTTCGCTGTGAACAGGGATTAATCTTCTCTTTTCGCTCCTTTGCACCATATGGGATCAACTCCCCTCCTCTCTTCATCTGACTATTATATATCCACTGTTGTAGGTCTACAGAAATAACTAAGTTGGTACAATGCTCCAAGCATCAACACCTACTTAACAACACTACATCTGCTATCATCGTAGCATTAATGTGACGGTCGCTTGTAAAAAGAGGGGGAGAGAAACGGACGGACGAAGAGAAGGCCAAACGAAATTAGAATGAGGCAAACATATTGACAGATTAACTAAGAAGAGAGAACAAGATATATTTCCATGAGAGCACAATATCTCAATCGCCCATTGTAGTTCGTGCTTCAATCCGAAATATCTTAACAAAAATCACTGATGGCATTTGACTTGTAACATGACCGAAGTATGCATATCCGGTCACGTGACATCATGGACGTGTTCATTCACTGCACAACGCTTTGCGGAATTTGCATATGGATCGGGAGAAGTTCGTGCAGTGAAATGAATGAGTTGCGTGTACACACACACGCGCCACATATATGCGCACACAAATATGTGTGTATGTATCTGTATTTATGTGTGTGTATATAGACAGTGTGTGAGAGGGAGGGTAACAGAGCGCTGTTCCTATCACTTATGCATATATATTTGTGCACCACGTATAGAAATGTGGGTGGAAAGAATGAAATATAATAGAATTGCGGAGAGGGTGGATGGGAGAAGATAAAGAAAATACGTTGACAGATTCCAAATAGACAGATCGATAGAAGGACAGACAGACACAGATATCTTTCTAGCAATCGATCTGGAATTTGTCAGAAAATTTTCCTTTTCTATCTCTCTCCCGCTCCCTCCCACTCCCCACTTCTGCTTCGATATTTCCGTAATTCCATCGGAATCTACAGACACATGTCACAAATATGCAAAAAAATATACAACAATAATAATATACATATTTGTGGGCTCGTGGATATATTTATATATTTATAATGACAGAAGCACAGCTTTTTCTCTCCCTCATTTCCTCTCTCTCTCTCTCTCTCTCTCTCTCTCTCTTCCTTTCTTGACCTTTATCTCTCTCCCCCCCCCTCTCTCTCTCCATCCGCTTGTTCTGTCTCTTCATATGCACAGACGTCCTATGCGGAGATGACCTCTTTGAAATAGCAGCCAAATCTTCAAAGGACAATCTATTGTCTTTGAAAAGGACATATTTGTATCCTAAGTGTAGTTAGAGAAACATATTGGATAGTCATGGCTGGAAGGCTTTTGTTCATAAGAATGACCGTTTAGGACCAACCTGGGGCTACAAGACAACACTGTTTGCCTGTCTAGTGACATACCTCCATGCTACAAATAGTGATTTCAAATTCTGGCACGTGACCAGTAATTTCGGGGGAGGGGATAAGTCGATTACATCGACCCCAGTGTTCAACTGGTACTTATCGGCCCCCTAAGGACGAAAGGCAAAGTCGACCCATGTAGAATTTGAACTCAGAACCTAAAGACGGACGAAATGCCGCTAAGCATTTTGTCCGGCGTGCCAACGATTCTTTTCTACCCTAGGCACGAGTCCCGAAATTTTGGAGGCGGTGGCCAGTCGACCTCAGTACGCAACTGGTACTTAATTTATCGACCCCGAAAGGATGAAAGGCAAAGTCGACCTCGGCAGAATTTGAAAGCTGAACGTAGAGACAGACGAAATACCGCTGAGTATTCGACCCGACGGGCTGACGCTTCTACCAGCTCCTCACCGCCTTCCATGCTACAAATATCAACATGTACGGTAACATGTAAATTCTCAGATTCAGAAATATATTCACACGGAGATTAATGTCTATATTTCAGTGTGTGTGTGCGCGTGCGTGCGTGCGTTAACTGATAGACGGAGATGCATGTGGATTAACATATATATGTTTGCCTACAGATTTGTATCCATATGAACATGTAGGTCACTACGTAGATGAACACAAATATTTACGTACAAGTTATCATATAGATTAACGTGTAGATAAACATACGTCGTATATAATAACATGTAGGTGTATATGTTGTTTGGGAATTTGACGAAAATTGTGTTGTCTTCTCTCTCCGATTGTGGAAAATTATCAAAGTTGATTATATACCAGTTAAATCATTGAACTAACGTTGTATATGCCTCGCCACAAATTATTCCTCATTAGTTTTTGATGCATTCCTCGCTAAATATGTTGACGCACATTTTTATTGTATAATTGTAAGTTCTGTTCTGGTCTTTGGCACTCTCATGTGCCCGTTGCCAAGGGACATTCAATTATTGTCATTCGATTGCTGCATTTCAGCGACTACATCTCACAGCAGTAAACAACATGGATCGGCTACATATAATGTTGTCGTTCAACCTGATTGAAATTGTAGCCTGACCTAGCTCAAATTTCGCTTTACTGTCTTAAACAAAAAAGGATATGTAGGGTAATGTTATCCCTGATATACAAAATGACGAGATGGCCATGGATAGAGCGTCTTTGATCATAAACCAATAGTTAAAATCAGTTACCCTAATGAAGAACAAACTTAAGTGGATATCGAAGATTACCTTTCCAGAAAAGCTTGTATTTGTTCGATATGTGACAGCAACTTGACAAAATAGGGCCATGTTGAATTAACGGCCATACTGACTCATTACAGTATTCAACTTGTTAACTGGACCGACAGCCATGTTGGAAAGGGAAAATTCCCATCAAGAGAGACGAGCCAAGAAATGTAACGATTTTCTTTCATTGAGATCGTTGGTGAAATGTGGAGAAATAAAATTTTCAGGACGTGAACAAGAGACAAATGAAGAGATATTCTAGAAAAGCCTGTCCATTGTAATACCTTTTTGTTTAACTAATTGACTTAAGAAACAGCGAGGATCTAACAAATGGAGCCACAAAAATATTCACACGGTGGAATCAGTTATTTTACTGTGAAGAAGAAAGACCCGGTGTTGGAAGCAGTGGCTTTCATCGTCTTCCCACCCCCTCCATTACATTATATTTGTATCACAACCATAAAAACTTCCACCGCCAAGGTCTTAGACATTATGACAGTGTTTTTTTTTTAAGATACAAATTATTATGCAGTTCTAGATACATTTTGTTTGACCTATGGTCAAGGCTGCAGTGCTTGTGGCCATAAGGTCTGTTCGATCAAAATTGATCTGGGGCTCAACAACCAGTGAGCAGCGACTCATATGGCTGCTCTCTTATGACCACCCTAAACCACTTCAACAACCACAGGCACAATTGTAAAGAGATAATTACACACCGCCTCGCTCCAACTACTTCAACAACCTCACTCTATAGTGAACATCCAATAGTTGACAGCCATTAGTCAATACAGCTTCCAACAAGCAAGTGTATTTTGTCACAGCGGATCGGTCGACAGAATCGATCAGTACTACAGTCATTGATTGATTAGATGAGTCCATATGAGAGCATTCATCATTTGAGTGTGTCATTTGGCCAACTTTTTGTGTTCTTTTATTTTATCACTCACGGCATATTTATTACATCACTGCTTTTCATTTTAAGGAGCGCGAAAATATTGAAATTCACTTCAAGATGTTAGTTTCAGAATCAAAATTTGGAGTAGTTTTACTCTACAGTCAATGGAAGAACTCAATGTTGCGACTAATCTACCATGCTTGCATTTCTCTTCTTTGACACATTATTATCTTAATTTTAATATCGAAGATCAGCATTTCTTTACAATATGAGATGGTTGCAGTCAGAAACTTTATCTTACAGCAAAGTTCGGCTTAAACTGAGACCAAAGGCATTATATATACATAAATATTTGTTTAATGTTTCAGCTGCAAAGCTGTGGTCATGCTGGAGCACCAGCATTGACTGAGCTACACCATTAATTGGAACCTCCTCTAATATGTAGCATTTGGTCAATGAGGGAGTTTCATGCTGCTGCCCTCATCTGAGTTTCCTGCCGTGAGGTAAGCTCGTCTGGAACCCGTAACAGGAAGAGATCCAATTTATATATATATATATATATATAT
>NC_068994.1:60266092-60269708 GCF_001194135.2 Octopus bimaculoides | reverse complement strand
TATATAACAAACTGAAGGGATGATATGCCCTATCCATAAGGGAGGAAACAAAGCAGATGCTAAAAATTATAGGCCTATCTCTCTGACCTCACATATCAATAAAGTAATAGAATGAATAGTCCGCAAGAAACTAATCACCTTCCTCGGAGAAAATGACTTACTGACTGACACCCAGCATGCATTTCGTCCAGGTAGAAGCTGTCTGACACAGCTCCTGCAACACTACGACTGGGTGTTAGAAAAGCTGCTGAAGACTCAAGCGTGGATGTGATACATCTCGACTTTTCAAAAGCCTTTGACAAAGTTGACCATGGTATGATATGTCACAAACTGCGCGATCTGGGCATATGCGGAAAACTTGGAGAATGGCTGCACAACTTTCTAAAGGATAGACGTCAGGCAGTAGTGGCCAAGGAAACGCAAATAGCCAGTGGTGTTCCACAGGGCACTATCTTGGGGCCACTGCTGTTTATAGTGACCCTCTCAGATTTTCAAACCTTCCCGATCTTTCCATGTAAGCGGTTTCTCTCTCTTACCCCCAAAATTGTTAGACTCAAAACCGGACTTCGGAATTCCGCGTAACGAATTATCAACTGCATTTTAATAATGAATTTTAAAATGAAGAGAAAGAAGAAGAGAGAAGGAAAGGAAAAAGAATGTTTAAGGTTGAGAAACTTGTCCAAGCAATGGTGCTTCCCATCGTCGCTGACTTGCAAGAAACAGTCATAAGATTATTGATGTTACTAAAATTTAATTTTATCTTTTTGAAAGTATCAGGATTAGGAACTTTATTTTTTAATCTGTTTACTCCATCAAGAGATACCTTTCAATTCGTTCTTTATTCCATTTCAATTCGTTCTTTATTCCATTTCAATTCGTTCTTTATTCCATTTTAATTCTTCATTTTTTCCATTTTACAGAAAATTAACCTTGAGGTTTTTTTGTTGAAAATATTTTCTGAAATTTGTCTTCGTACAATCCGATAATTATAATTTAACATCTGAAACAAAACAACCGGAAGTAAATAAATGGTATTTGCATGTCACCATCGCAACCTTCCTTCATTTGTCAAGAAAAAAAAAGAGAGAGAAAGCCAGCAGTGAAATGCTTTTGTTAATGAATCTGAAAAAGTTTTATTTGTGATGACATCAACATCAACAACATTTAATTTGCAATCGCAACAAACTGTAATAATTTTAAAGAATCCTTTAAGGAAACTTTAGAATATTTCGTTTTAATGATTCGCCCATTCTCTAGTTTCCTTCCAAATTGGCAAAAATTGTTGCTGTCGTTGTTTTGCCCCCAGGTCAGCTCTGTTGTAAAAAAAAAAAAGAACCAGGATCACAGGAAATCCAGCCGTAAACATTTCGTCTACATTATCCGATACGTTCTTCCTTTTTTAAAGCCTAGAGTGCGATTATATAAAGATTTGACTGTTATCTTTAACATGTCTAGCGACCACATAACTACTCTACGATTGGGTATTAAAGCAAAGAATTCACACAGTTCGGCATTTGTTTAAAGTTGGCAGAAGCAAATGAATTTCAAAATAGCAGGACAAACCATACCAAATGTTAAGAAGAAACCTGTAAAAAGTTTAGAACGATGGTACACCATCTTGTCTGATAAGAGAAGAGGCATTGAGATCATGGCACAAACTGAGGATGGGTGAAAAGCAATTGATAAGTCAAAACTACCAGAGAAATACAAGATTTGGTGTTTGCATTTTGGTCTATAGCTCTATCTTGCTTGCCCTCTGAGCATATACGAGGTAGCATTATCAAGAGTGGAGACCATGAAGCGAAAATGCAGTATTTGCATCAGAAATGGCTCGGTTTACTTTGAACAATTAACAGTTCAGGGCCATATCGAAAGCTGTCTCGTCAACTGCCAAATTAATTGCTAAGATCTGCAAATCTGGAAAGGTGCAAACAGTCATTATAATGAAGAAGTCCGAAGCTGTAGAAGTACAGGACAATCCGTCAGATGTAAAAACTGCAGGAAAACTGTGCACAAAAAAAGAAACTGATGACATAACAGCATCATTGGAGCATCGAGAAGGGGGAGGAGTGCAATTCAAAGCAATTGGAAAGGCATTGGTTGTAATCCGTTTAAACCATTTTCATCGATGACACAGAGGGAGTGCAGAGCCGCAGTTCATGGCTGTGTTAAGGCCCGAAAAATCAGGCAAGGGAACTGCATTCGATTCAGTGCCATCAACAAGTCCAGATAATCAAGTGGGAAGTTATTGAAAAGAAGGTTTGGCGGGATGATATTTGCAAGTAGAGCACCTCACAGTTCCGCTTCCTCCTTCGATCCACCTTTGATGTATTGCCATTTAATACCATCACATCCCTCAACTGCTGAAGTGGAAAATAGCGAATGACAACTGGTGATGAGGAAAAGTTGGTGCGCTAAAGCATGTTCTAGCTGCTCGATGGCGTTGGAAGTGTATACATGGAGGGAGATACAATGAGGTCCTCAAAATACTCTGCAATGTCGGTAAGAAGCAGACGGAAATGATCAAGAAACCGCAGAAGGATGGTAGTAAACAGTTTATCACGTTTGTCAATGTCAAGATGGTTACCCAAAACGAAAGGAGAAATTTGTGAATGAGGATAACTGAGATGGAGTATGGGAGGAGGCAGCAGCAGATTTTGAAGCGTGTGACCGCCTCTTTCCAACACTAACAAAGAAGAAGCTGGATACGACAAGATGGTGTGATGAAAGTAAGATAATACACCTTGTTGAATTAACTGTCCAATAGGAAGACAGTACAGTTGCAGCCCAGATTAAGAAAGATGAGCATTGTCAGACGGAACCAGTAGACTGTGTAGATACTGGTTGGAGTGTAATACACTTCCCTGTAGTATTTGAATGGATGGGGTTTTGTTGGAACCAAACTGAGACAGTGGCTGCTATCGATTGGTGTCAAACATCAGCAAGCAAACGCCATTTTGAAAGAAATCTAGGCAACAGTTGAGATCCAACCATTGGATATGGTTGAACATGTATATCCTGGCTAGAGAGGTGATGATCTTGAAAAGGACTTGAGGTCGAATACTGGTAGTCAAACAAGTAGGTAGGGGGTTTCACTTCAGTGAGGGGACCGGTGCGCAGTAAAGTCATCAAAGGTCCCGAAACTGAGCATTTTTCTCTTGATGACTTCTAAAACCTATTGATGTCCAGTATGCAAACTGACTGCACTTGCACTAACAAGTTGTTTCAAAGTCTCTAAGGTTTGTTGAAAGGGAATACACACACACACACACACACATGCGCAAATGTATATATTGAAACGATCGTAATTAATGAATAAATGTAATACCATCACTTCTATTCTTGAACTTACTCTAACCCTAACTCCACAACTAACAAATTCTCTCTAGAATTTCAATTTGTATGGAATAGTTTGACCATTTTTTATGTATTCATTAACCAGTGTTCTCAGGAATGCTGAATGTGGAAACCGCTCGGATTTCTAAATCCCCTTTAATCTTAGGTATATATCATGTGTGTGTGTGTGTGTGTGTGTGTGTGTGTGTGTGTGTGTGTGCGTGCGTGTGTGTGAGAGAGAGAGAGGGGGAGAGAGAGATAGAGAGAAAGAGAGAGAGAG
>NC_068994.1:60263215-60265712 GCF_001194135.2 Octopus bimaculoides | reverse complement strand
TATATATATATATATATATATATATATATATATATATATATATATATATATGTATGTATGTATGGCACACAAAAGCGAGAGACAGTCACAAAGATAATAGACAACTCTATAACTATTAATGATACGACTACGAAACAGTCTTTGTGCAGCTGATCGATCTGCTAGATTTAGCAGTCAAATATTCCGTAAGTGACAACATTTCAGTCTGAAAACGACTGTAGCTGAGTTAATGACGGTCTTCATAAATCTACTGAAGCAAGGTTCATCTGTGGCTAAACAAGACAAGCAATTTGTTAGGGACACAGCCATCCGAGAAAGACTGATTGGTCGATTAGGTCAACACCATTGCATGCGCGTGTGTGTGTTCGTGTGCTCGCGCGCGCGTCTCGCGTATGTGTATTTGCACAAAGAAAGATTATCAGTTTCCACAGATATATGCACGCAGTCCTATACATGTATCTGAGTGTAGGTACGCACGCACGCACGCACGAGGTGGTATCGAAAGGTTCCCTGGCTAGTTATGTTTGATAAATAAAAAAAAATAGCTTATTTATCTAAGTTTTTTCACATCATCTTCGAAATAATCACCTTGCGCAACAATACACCAGACCCAACATTTCTGCCACTTCTGGAATCCGGCCTGGAAGGCGTTAACCGTAAGCGAGTGGAGGACCTTCTGCGATTCGGTCTTGATCTCGACAACAGTGTTAAAACAACGACCTTTGAATTGTATTTCCATCTTGGGGAAGAAATGGAAGTCTGCAGGCGCTAAATCTGGTGAATAGGACTGGAACCGAAATGAAACCATGTTGTTTTTTGGCGAGAATGTCACATACTCGTTTCATCTTCGAAACAAAGTGGAGCCGACCAGTCTAAAGTGTATAAACACAATGTATAAGCAATATATTAGTTTGCAATGACACCGCTAAAACTGAATAAAATTCGAATTATGCACTAAAAGCAGCTCCTGCAGTCACCTAGGTGGGTGGGGTAAAATTTCGTTTCGCCTAGGAGGATATCGTATTTTTGAAACGTGATAATTCTATAAAGGGATTTTTCCTGGACGGATGCAGCTTCTGACTTTTCAATAACACACATGCGTTAAGTATATCATATACGAGATGAATATCTAATATAATAAATGCGATTGTCAGTGTGTCACGCTTTTTCAACTTTATTCCTAGACGCTGTAGCCCAACATATCATACCATTTTGAAATCAGGCCGATTCCGTGAGTAACTTAAAAACATTCCGGGTGGAACCCGGACCCGCAATCCTGAAACTTTGGATTCCCAAGTTTTCATTACTGCAATTGTTTACGGCGAGTTTTTTTTGTACGATAACAATTTTTACTAGGTGGACCCGTGAAAACTTCACGAAAACTATAAAAAATAGTGACTCCATTTGATAACTATCGAATAATTATGGGCATAACTATTGATGTATACCCCATCGACTTTGTTGTCTCATAAATTCCATAAATAAGCGCTTAGATCCTGTTGATTGAGTATAGCTGTAACCAGAAAGTAATGACTGTTTAATTTGGTTTGCTTCCTCTCGGGCGATGCTTTTATTCTTAGTTTTCGTCTTTCTCTCACCTGTCACTGCCATATCCCTGCCGAACAATTCTCTCTCTTTCTCTCTCTCTCTCCTTCTCTCTCTCTCCTTCTCTCTCTCTCTCTCTCTCATTGCCACCCCACCCCACTTTAGTACTCAATGCCCTGCTGTCCTTCTTGACTCCAAAGCCAGATACACAGAACGTACTCGATGTAACTACGAAGTCTCGTCTCCTCTCTCCAGGAACCAACGTTCACAACCAGCCCCGTCTCTTTCACTGTTCCCAAAGTCTGTTTATTTTTCTCTATTTTCTACTCTGTATCTCTCGATCGGTGCGTCGGTTTGTTCACACGCACAAATGCACACACACACACACACACGCATACATGCACATATATACATACGTACGTACGTACATACATAAAAATATATACCAGTACATGCATATGAATATGTGAGTGTGCACGTGTGCTTATGTGTGCTTATGTGTGCTTATGTGTGCTTATGTATGAATATAAACACATGTGCGTGTATGTAAGTATTTGTATGTGTGCGTACGCATGCGTGCGTGCATCCGTATGTGTGTGTGAATGTATAATTTGATTGGACAACAGTGGTGGATGAACGGAGAGAAAACAGAAGTTGTGAAGGGTAGGAACGGGGGTGGGGGTAGGTGCGAAAGTTGGAGGAGATAGAAAAATTAGAAATTAATTAGAAACTCATATCTAATTAACTTTTAGACAAATTAATTAAAATTGATAAATAAATGGATAAACACGAGCAAAGACAGAAAGCATGAAATAATTACACACACACACACACACACACGCACAAACACTCACACACACACACACACACACACACATACACACACACACACAGACACGCACTCACACTCTGTTCCTACACAAATTTATACATACGTAAACACACGTATATA
>NC_068994.1:60257828-60262538 GCF_001194135.2 Octopus bimaculoides | reverse complement strand
ATATATATATATATATAACGATGTGTTTGTATGCGTGTGTAATGCCACACACTTCGTCCAGTCGAAGTGCTCATTCTCTGGGAACACTCTACGACTCGGTAGATCATTAGTGTAGGCTATGACAAAAGTCTCTGTGAAATGAATACACAAGATGAATATATAATGAATAGACATTTTTAATGAAAATAGTATGTTAAAATACCGGTACACCTGTCTGTTTCGGCGCTTGCTCAGCTCTTCAACTGGTGATACATGTGAACTAAAATTTATGCAAAGCATTACTATAAACAGCAGTGTGTGGTATCAAATTGAATATAATGTAACAGGATTTACAATGGGAATAAAGCGAACACGGTTATATAAAGCGAAAAATTCTGTTTTACTGATGTAATGACCATACCACTAAACTGTACTTGTAGGAAATATATTGCGTATGGAAAGTTAAAATAGAGTGGAGCGATTCCTGCGATAATTAGACACACATTAATCTTACAACAGCATATCTTAATTCGTCTAATAGTAGCCTGTATTCATTTACAGAGCTTTACAACTAATTAGGAATTAATTAGTAATATGATAAAAACCTGCAATTAAAGGAAACGAATAGATCTCGAATACAGCAAAATAAAAGTTAATTTGCATATAATTACCTTTCAATAAACCACTAAGGCATCTAAACGTTTCGACTTGTCTGGAACCCATTTTGCTCAGCCTATAAATCTCCAGGAAGCTGTTCAGAAACGTGCAACAAAACGAATACCCGCCGCCAGGCGTCTACCATACTCTGAATGTCTTGCTTCCCTGGGCATGGATACATTGAAGCTCTGGCAACTGACTTGGTTAACATCCACAAAATTATCCACCATCTTTCCAGCAACCTTGGGCACCTTTTTGAATTCCATATGACAAACATTTGCGGACATGCTTATAAAATCAAAAAACAGCATCTATGGCTTTCGGAATCATTTTTTCACGCTCAGAATTGTTGAAGCATGGAATAACCTACCCACAGCAGTCGTTAGCTATCAAGACATTACATCCTTTAAAACTTCCATGCTTCCTGAAATCCGTCAACAATAAACCTGATGGCCTTTTTTATTATTTTTCTTTTAGTTGTGGTTCACCTGAACACTGTATTCAACAATTCCTTTAATATTTCAAATATCTTATCAACAATTACAAGGAAGGAAATAGCATGAAATTTACCACATTTGGGTTTGGTGCCAGTTCCCTTGTCCACTGAAAAAAAGTATTGCATGTTTCCATCTCGTGAAATTGGTGAACCATTCCACACATTGACAATTAATGGGATCATCAGATCAGTCTCTACATCTCCATTATATTTGATAACCCTAAGATTCTGAAATTCTAAATAAGATCTATGAAATATTCTCTCTTAGAAATGCCTTCACTGATTAAAGAAGATCCATCTTTGGAACGGAGAGGAACGGTAATTGATTAGCAAGAACTAAATATTTGTTTTAACAAGGATTGCATTGTTTATTTTGGAGTTTTTCTGAGAAAGGCCAGTAGAATATCTGTGGATATGCTTCGCTACCACACGTCTCTGTGTGTGTGTGTACTTTTCTCATGAAGATCCTGAAGATATGGTAATGATGGTGACAACGGCAACAATGTCATTTGTGGAAGCAACAAAACCCAGTCAACTTCAAAAATGAAGTCTGCTATTATCAGAAAGTTAAAAACTGTCAACTGAGGCAATGGTTGCCATCGTTCCCTTGCAGTGAATCCATCATAATCTGGCGAAGAGGAACTAGTCCATCCCTCACTCTGCCTAAAAATGGCTGCAATGCGAATAACGCCTGAAAAAGGTTATTGGTTGTCTTACCGGGAAGAGCACAGGCAAATCTTGAGGCCTGGTACGCTGGCGTAAACAGTGCTGCTACTGCTGCCGCTGCTGCTGCCGCTGCTGCTGCCGCTGCTGCTAATAATAATAATAATAATAATAATGATAATGATAATAATAATAATAATAATAATAATAATGATTTCAAATTTTGCCACAAGGACATCAATTTTGGGGGAGGGGATGAGTCAATTACGTTGACCTCAGTGTTCAACTGGTACTTATCGACCCCGAAAGGATGAAAAGCAAAATAGATCTCGGCGGAATTTGAACTCAGAACGTAAAGACGGACTAAATGCTGCCAAGCCTTTTGTCCGGCGTGTTATCCTACTAGTGCAGCAACAGTTACTCGTAACGCTGCTACTACTACTGCTACTACTACTACTGCTGCTGCTGCTGCCAAGATTAGTAATAAAAACTGTTGCTGCTCTTACAATATTGAAGGTAAAGAAAACATTAATGACAACGTGAGTAGCAACAACAACAACAATGCCAAGAACAACATCGGAGAACATCAGAACAACAACAACATCAATAACATGGACGGCAATTCCAACAATAACAACAACGACTACTAATTATAGCAAAAACAAATAGCAAAAAATGTAAAAGCAATAATAGAAATACTAATTGCAGTCTTATAAAAAGCAGAAACAACAAAAACAAATCTGCGAATTTTGATTAACGACAGATACAATTATCTTTCATACATTTTTGCTCTTTCTGTTTTATTATTTTTTTTTAGTTTTTATTCTCTTAAATTCATTTTGTTTTGTTTTTTTAGTAGATCATAATTTTTTCGTTCTTGTTACTGAGAAGAACTCTTTTGTCAATGGAGGCGGGATTAATATCATTATAATTGTCGACATTTCATGGTAGACGACCCAGCTTTTAAACAAAAGCCCGGCGTATTTATACACCTTCGAACTAATTTCTTGATGACACGAAGAAAATGAAGGAGACCAAAACAAACATTCACCATTTTTTACGAAAAAGAGTTAATGAATTAAACGATCAGGCAGAAACTAGATACATCTGCAGATAATGATGTTACATAGGCGAAGAGAAAATCCCTGACGGCAGGGTTCAGCATAGCAAATACGATACAGTCTTGCTTAGGGAATATAGTTTTAGCAATATATCTTTTATCTTTCACTTGTTTCAGGCATTAGAGTACGGCCATGCTGGGGCGCCGCCTTGAAGGATTTTAGTCGAACGAATCGACACTAGTACTCATTATTATTCTTTCTTTCTGTTTTTTTAAAGCCTGGTACTTATTTTATCGGTCCGTTCTACCGAGCCGCTAAGTAATGGAGATGTAAACACACCAACACCCGTTGACAAAAGGGGCAAACACAAAGACACACACCTGTGTGTGTGTGTGTGTGTGTGTGTGTGTGTGTGTGTGTGCGCGCGTGTGCGTGCGCGCACGTGTATACGATGGGCTTCTTACAGTTTCCGCCATCAACCAAATCCATTCGCAAGACTTTAGCCTGCCCGAAGCTATAACTAGAAGACTATATATAGCCCAAGATGCCACGCAGTAGGACTGAACCCGGAACCATGTGGTAGAGAATTAAACTTCTTACCATACACCTGCGCGTGCACCGCCTTGAAGGGTTTTGTCGAACAAATCGACCCTGATATTTATTCTATCGGTCTCTTTTTGCCATACCGCTAAGTTACGGGGATGTAAACAAACGAAAGTCATAGCTGTACAGAAAAAGTTTATAAATTGATAAGTTCGAGTCTATTTGATTAGAGGTGATTGATGAATTCGGATGTAGCGTGAGCGGTTAAGAGGAGATGAGTTATTAGTTTTAGTCAGTAGAACAATGGTCATCCACTGACCCTTAATTCCATTCCTAAAGGCGTGGCGATTGATGAGGGAGTGCCTCAACATGAGGTGGATCATCAGAATTGCTTGCAGAATGGAATCAGTGTTTGAATGAATAGGATGAGAGAAGGTTTCGAATTCCGGTTAATTTGATGCGACGTTAGACAAACAAATCTAAAGGTTCGTAATTCGCTCGTAGATCTCAGCGAGTCAATTAGGTTATGTTTTGTTGTTGTAATTACTGGTAACTGAAATGTCTATAATTTCAATGAGAGATAGAACGAGAGGTTTTTTTGGTAACAGATATATATTATTTTGACAATGTTTTATTCTTTATCTAATAAATTTCTAATTGAAGATGTCCTATATGTTTATTCTGCATATACACTTTTGTAACTCCTATTGGGAAATGAAACGCGTGTAATGGTGAATAAATAATACCAAATATTTTTTCCACTCACCTGTTTTGATACGTAATTACTGTGCAAAAATTATTTTCCAGTATTTTTCAACTCTTATGCTTGTGTTAATCCCACAACCTTACCTGTTGTTTTTATTTTAGAACAGGTGAATTAATTACTCTCTCTCTCCCTCTTTCTCTCTCACTCTCTCTCTCTCACTCTCTCTCTCTTTCTCTTTCTCCCTCCTCCTCTCTCTGTCTTTCTCTCACTTTCTCTTCTTTTCTCTCTAGTTCATATCCCAACTGGATCGAGTTTGTTTTTTCTTCTTTCAGAGTTGACCTTCAAAGTACCAACTCTGTTCTGAGGACAATTATGTCGCCTCCTTCGCCTCATCCTCCTCATCCTTTTCCTCATCCTCCTTGTCCTCCTCATCTTCCTCATCTACATCCTCCTCATCCTCCCTGCATTTGTGTCAATATTTATAATTCTGTATAACGCCAGATTTTAACGTCTTGTGTCTCCATCTTTCCCAAGTAATACAGAATAATGGCGGGCAAATAGAGAGGTGATGGTGTGGAGAAGATAACGTCAGGGTTAGTGTGTGT
>NC_068994.1:60251506-60257453 GCF_001194135.2 Octopus bimaculoides | reverse complement strand
ATATATATGTGTGTGTGTGTGTGTGTGTGTTATAGTGCGAGAGAGATTATAGAGAAGTATGAAAGAATAAGTATCTCAAAAGAGAGAAGAGAGTAGAGTAGAGGATGGGGGAGACGTATGGATACCGAATAAGGAAACGTGAATGGGATAAGGAAAGAAACGCAAGTTCAGACATAGTAGATGAGAGAGAGAGAGAGAGAGAGAGAGAGAGAGAGAGAGAGAGAGAGAGAGAGAGAGAGAGAGAAAGAAAAAGGAAGAGATGAGAGGGTGATAATGAAGTCTGGAGAGGGAGAGAGGGTTAACCCAGTGAGTGAGATAAGTTTAATGGAGTAAACAGTATGAAAATAAGATAGAGGTCAAATGGGAAGAAAGTGTAAAAAGATAATGGCGAGAAGGAAAGAAGAAAAGGGTTAGAGAAGAAAACGGTGACTAGAAAACTGTGTTGTATGTGACGTCAGTCGTGAAAGTAGCAGACGATTGCCTACCTACCTATTTTCTGAGTGTATTGTGGTGCGACAGGTTCAGTACATTAGTGTGTTTAGCAATGTCACGGGATTGTGTCAAAGAAAACGCATAGAAAATGAATGGAACTAAAAGAATTACAGAAAAGAAATAGAGAGACATATTGGAATGATGGAGTGGGGGGGATATACAGTCGGTGTAGAGATGGGAGTTGAAGGTTAGACATAAGATAGAATAAAAGAAGATTAAAGTGTGAAAGTTGCGCAAACGTTACTGCGTAAATCTGTGTCTGTTTGATAGTCAATGAATGCTTAAAGAAATGATTGTGAGATGAAGGATGGTGACTAAATAACGCAAACAAATTCGTAATTAATTTTCCTTGTTAGTTAAAGACAAAAATACCGAGTGGTAGTCGTTGTCAGCAGAAGGGAAATAATTCATTTCTCAAGGTTATTTGGCATGCGTAAAGAAACTTTGTTGGTAAAGAACAACTATCGACATGTTTCGCTTTATTAAACCTCATCAATACAGTCGACAGACATACATTTTTACAAAAGAAATTACGAATAACTTTTGGTCAGAATAAGCTGCTCAAATAAAATAAGGTAAAGGACAATAAGGTAAAATCCACTCACAAGGCTTTGGTCGATATGTAACTATATGCATGAGAATACATACATGAAACATACAAATCTGCACATACATACATACATACATACATCCAAAAATACCCTGTTGTTGATGTTGAAATTCCAATGACGGAACCTTGGATCTAGGTTAGAAACCGGTTCTTTCTCTATTGGCAAGACATCTTGAAATAAACTGAATAATGACACACATACATCTATATATAAGAATGCTGTCAAATGATGGGCATCAAAGTTTGACAACTGGACTCCTAAAAGCTACAAATAAAAACGGCTGACGTGAACGAAGCTAATGACGAGGAAATTTAGACTAAAATCGAAGGAGAAAGCACAAGATCGGACCAAGGTGCAACAACTGAGAAAAAACCCTTCATCTACCAAAATACAGTGGGCGATCTTTCATAAAAAGGCTGAAGAAAATACTCCCACGCGTGCGCCTATACTCACATATACATATGCATGTATAACTTCTGTGTGTGTATGTGTGCTTGTATGCATATAGAGGATTGTGGTTCCTTATTGATGTAGGTTCCAATTACTCTAAACAGTATTCAGTCGACGTTAGATGCTACTCGGCGTTTTTGGTTCGCAGCCCTGCGGTGACGAACGTTGTAGCTTTTGAAGCTTGCTCATATATTCATCGAGCGATTGACTACAATCACATGACATCTTACTTGGTGCGTGCCTCCGCGTGGAGGCACGTATGATGTATAAATTATGTGTGTACATTCATGTGTGCGTAAATATATATATATATACATATATATAGAGAAAGAGAGGGGGAGAAAGAAAAAGAAAGAGACATAGATAGATAGAGAGGGAGAGAGTGGGTATGTGTGTTCTCTTCTATTTTTAATTATTTGAAGTCTTCCTGTAAGGAAGGCTGGTTTCTAACAAAGATACAAGGCTCCATCTTTAGAAATGTAGATAAAAATCAATATCACATTTCAAACATGAGAAACGTTTTCCATATTTTTACTCTTCCACTTACAGATTGTATTTCTAATTAGTTGATTTCTCTGATTTTCCCAGCGATACTCTCATCAGCAGGGCAAGCTGACCTTTTTCACAGTACGACTTATTCATGTCTGTCCCAAACAACATCCAGCCTGTTTATACTTGATAGAAATTTTGAAAGGGGATGTTTCACCAATATTCCTTTAGTTGATGTTTCTATGCGTAATGAATAACAGGGGAATTCTTTATATTTTTTTCGGGACCGTCTGTGCTTTTCGATGGCATTGTATATTATTTTAGCGACAAGGTCATGTCGCGTTGGAAGGTAGTATCTTGATGACACTTTTGGACAACTGCTAATCACGGTGTAATATCTTCCACATAAATAGCAAATAATCAACATTGCTTTCACGTGTTTTGTAGCAATCTCCTCCTTTCGAGTTTTCAAACGCATCGCCTTTGAAGTATGATGTGATGTGGCGGTCGCAAATCCAAGAAATGCAACATTTCATGTCGATATTATTGTCATCATCAAGTCTTCGGGAACTATCTCCATGTGTAGTCTCTTTTGATGTGCTGAGTATTTCATGTGCAGGTGTTCTTTGAGGTGCAGCCTTTTGGCGAGTGTATGGGAAGTCGTCAAGAAGAGAGTACTTCCGACGAGCTCATTGCCGACACGTAGAATGTTGTTCTCTTCACTTTTCAGCACTAAGTTTATAAGTTGTTTCTGCTGTTGTTTAGAGGGTGCTATCTGAGAAAGACCATTCGACATTCGAAAGTTGTCTACACTGATTTCAAGCCTCTACTTCCTTCAGTTCTTCTTAGATAGAGTCTGTCGATATAACTATTTCTGCGCAAGTTTCCAGTTGATGTCGGAATCTTGCAGGTTTTAATGTCTGTGGAATGGATTTCTTCTATACATATCCCAGTCAAGTGTCCCAGATAATGGAATCAACACTCGTACAGCAAATGCAATGTGGAATATTGTTTTGTTGTAAGAGTTTCGACTTACAGATTTGTCTGTAATATTCTCAAGTCACTCTATCTTTATTCACAGCACCTTCGTATATGTTTTCATCTATGCTTAGGTATTTGTAGTATTCTTTATGTGGAAGAGAAGAGAAAAGAAGAGAGAGAGAGATTGACGCACAGGTTTTGGGATTAAGAGACTGATTTTCCATGTTCAGCAATCAAATGCGAACACTTCTGTTGACCAAATTCCATTCGTATGTCAGCTGAAAATGTAATTAACTCCGGTTGGTTTTTGGCATTGCTAACATTTTTGAGCGAAGATCTTCAGGTCATCCGCAATAAAATTATAGGTTACATTGGTAGCTCTAGCGGTTGCAGACTTTGGCATGTGTTCACTGGATTTTTGTAATAAATGATAATGGATCTAATGCCAAAATGAACTGAATTACAGGAAGGCTAATTCCTTGGGATGTTCTCTAAGGGAGTTTATTTTTTTAGGACTTCACTGGTTGAATAAGGTGATCCTGTCTCAGAAATGCGTTAAGAAGTATTCAGCCGCTTATACAGTCAGCAAGTTGTTCAGTTGATCAAACAACTGAATACTGCCCGTTGTAACAGGCTGAGGTCCATTTAATTTATATTGGTGTGTGTTGGTGTACATCTATGGATGTGTGTTTGTGTGCACGTGTGTTTTTGTACGAATTTACTTGTTTATATGTGTGCTCGTGTATGAATGTGCGTTTGTGTGTTGAAAACAATTATTCTTTCTTAAAAAGTGACTCCATAATAGTTAGTTTTGTGTATTCCTGCCACGTTGCTGTCGTCATTTACTTGTCCGAATCTGAAACTGACAGCCATTGACGAAATAGTCCAAAGAGGAGAGTCTGTGATGAGCGAACAAATAATTGTACTCATTGATGAGCAGAATGCACAGAATGATGGGGAATAACAAGGCATATTATCTTTAAAATCTTCAATTTAGACGGATCAAGATATAAAAGGCCCGAAAACACACAGTCAATGTTCAGCTAAGCCAGCGAAGATTACCGAAAAATCCCGATGTCAAGAGATTGATAAGAGATAGGCTTAAAAGTCATTCAAGCGATGGCAAAATGCAAGCTTTTCGGCTGGCACATTATTTAAATGGCGGCTTTCATTTATGCATGTGTGTATGCACGACTTTGTATGTCCCTGTGTGTGTGTGTATGTATGTATATATGTGTGTGTACACACACGTGTATGCGTGTTACTGTCTCAATGCAATCGTTTGTGAATAAGCGGTCGTATATTAGCATGTATTTGCTCTTTTGTGTGCGTTATGTGCGTTTCTGTATGATGTACACATGTGTCTCGGAGCCAATATTTATCTTATTTGTGTATATGTCTATGTATTTCTATGACTACGTTGTGTATGCGTACATTAATGTGTGTGTTGGAGAGAGAGAGGTGGGGAGAGGAAAGTGAACGAGGAACGGGTAGAAAGTTATTGAAGTGAGAAAGAGACAAGATGAAGGTAGGAGGAGGAGTGGAATGAGATATGGCGGAAAGGATGGGAAAACAAAATGTAAAGTCAGCCATTAAATGGGGAGGGGGAGATTACGTAAGGGTGACAGGTTGGTGTGTAGATCATAGATAGATAATGAGAGAAAGAGGGAAAGAGAGCGAGAGAAAATCTCTCTGTGGTCGCTCGACTTGCTAGCAATGTGTGTGTGTGTGTATATATATATATAATATCTGTGTATGTATACACCCACATATATGTGTGTACGAAAATCAGCTAAGAGTAAGACTTCAAAGTGGTCAGTAGCCCTATTTGAACAACGATGAATACGGGTATATTAAATACCATACAACTATGTGGGTGTGTGTGTGTGTGTGTGTGTGTCCATCCTCATGGTTGAAAATTAATGCCTTGAGATATAATCTGCCACGGACGGCAATCTTGTGCTGAAGTTTACTCTCTCTCTCTCTCTTTCCCCATCATTCCCATCCAGTCCACCATATCCATATCTTCACTCAAATTGCCCGACTCAGCGGAACTTGTGCTGTCAGTATTCCGTGCTTAAAATCGTTCACTCCACTCCCTTTTCGAATTACGTCCTTTCAGACATGTTTCCCGTAACGTTATTCCTAATAAGAATCTTCGCATTACCCTCACGATTGGAGTTATTCGTTGTTCGTTGTCTGCAGTATTCTATGTATCGCATGCGTATAAGCCTGTAACTGGAGCGGTGCAATCGAAGACATTGATTCGCAGGGTTTCATCTAGCAATGCTTTAAGCACATCTTTAATCCAGACTTTCTACCTAACTCTGATTGTATGCGAGTGTTCAAGTCTAGGTAAATGCTTAGTCTGCCCCAGGCAAATATACACCTTCACCTCGATTTCATCAATTCACACCCCTATTCGGCTTCGTGTGGATTTTACTCACAAGGTATTGGAATCTTATATGTATACCATTCTGCCTAAACAATGGATTTACAAATATATTATCCCTACATTTACTCTCTATTTCCTATCTTAACTAAACTAACTATTGCTTAACCATCCACTCACGCCATCTCCGATGAAGAGATATAACAAATATCCTGGAAACAGCTGTAAGACATTTTATTTATAAATGTTCTATATTATACTCAGCCTTGATTTTTTTATCTCATTACGAAAATAATTTAATAATAATTATTACCTACGAGGTTTTCATTCCCATGCTGGCCACTTGATATGATCGGTAATTAAAAAAAACGATCTTATCCGTATTTATATAAATTTATATATGTGTGTATATATGTGTGTAGATATGTTTGTCTATATATGTGTGTGTGTATTACCCTCCCAGCAGTATACTGGATAGATACTATCCCTTAGTGGGTTGTACCCCTAACCCCTAACTCTCTCACGCTATATA
>NC_068994.1:60247267-60249747 GCF_001194135.2 Octopus bimaculoides | reverse complement strand
ATATATATATATATATATATATATATATAGTATGTCATAGTTGTTTACATAAACAGGATACTCTACAAACTGTTTCAGTTTATCGTCTGTTCATTTCTTATTTGTTGAGTATATAATTTTAAGTTACGATGTATTATCACTAACGGATTATGTGTGTATATGTTTATATATACGCATATAAATGCGTATACACACATATATACATACATATATACGTATATATATATAACGCCAACGCACACATACACACACAAAATGTAATAAAATGGAATGGACCAAAGAAAACAAGAAAAAACTACTAAAACATAAAACTATAAAAAAGTTAAATTTCCCATCATGCAAAGCAAGGACAATTACTGTTGTTAAGCTTTAACTGACACCTCCCCTCATGTATTCAAATCCCTACCCCCTCTCTGTCCCTCTCTCTCTCTCTCTCTCTCTCTCTCTCTCTCTCTCTCTCTCTCTCTCTCTCTCTCTCTCTCTCTCTCTCTCCCTCTCTGCTTCTCTTTTCTCATTTCTCTCTTATTTTTTTCCTTTGTTTTGTTTTTCATTCATACAAATTTATTTCTCTGAAAGTTGATTTTGTTGTTGTTGTCAGTTACTTGTATCATCCTTGAAGTTGTTGTTGTTGTTTACGGCCGTCTTTTTCTCTTTTTTTTTGTTGTTGTTGTGTGTTACTGCCGTAAGTATTACTAGACGTTGTTGTTGTTGTTGCTAACGTTGATCTTCCTGCAGTTCTCACTCTTCTATTTAATGTTGTTGTCCATTGTAGATTGGAAAAGCTTTTCCTTTTTCAATTCTTTTTTTTTTTTAAACCCTACCCCTACCCCCAATACCAACAAAAGTCAATCTTCTTCCTCCAATCCACGTTTACTCAAGGCTTTTTGTTGTCTTTTACTTTCATTCATTTCTTTTTTTTAAATTTTATTTGTTCTTTTTTTGTTTTTCCTGTTTCTATAATTGTCGTTCTTCTCATGTTGTTGGTTGTGTTGTTGCTGTTGCTGGTTTTGCTGTTCTTACATTTGGCATTTTTCCCCATTTGCAAAACTTCTTATATGTTTAATGTTTACTGCCAGCTGTTGTTGGTGTTGTTGTTGTTGTCATTACTATGCAACGCTTATTTCCAAATGACAAACCCAGTTTAGGTCATTTATCGAGAATCTCTGCTCCATATGAAGTTGTTGTAATGAGCAAATGCAATCAGGCGTTCAGCCGAAATGAAATCCTTCATTTTACTCTATTTACACACGCACACTTAAACACACACACACACACAAACGCAGAGAGAGAGAGAGAGAGAGAGAGAGAGAGAGAGAGAGAGAGAGGGTGAGAGAGAGAGAGGGGGAGAGAGGTGCGTGTGGTAACATTACTCATGTATGATGGAACACGTATAAAAACTTAGAAATCCTCTCCACGTATACGGACACCACTGCACGTACACACTCACAGATTTACTTCGATGCACGTGTGTGTGAGTGCGCGTGCGTGTATGCCTATATGGGAAGTCCATGCAGGAAACTGCTTTGTTGATGCTATCTTCGGGTTTGTCGGTATTATGGCGAAATGATATCCATCCTCACCATTCACAAAGAGCAGTGGATACTGGAGCGCATCGTAGGATGCGGTAATTCCTACATAACCTCTTGGCAAACAACATTCTTTGTTTTCCCTTGTGGAACAAATGCAAATACATTCTTTTTGCTTCCCATTTTGGAGCAGCCAACATTTGATCGCTCGTGTGAGAAGCATCACTCGTCCAAGCGAAATCCTACCACAGACAGTGTTTGACCCTGAGATTTATTGATAGACAATGCGAAGTTGATACGAATAGGAAATTGCACTCTTCTGAATGAAAAGGGAATTTCTGCTCCCAATGGAATGAGAGGAATCCCGGGTATGAAAACATCCTCTCCTTTTCCACATCTAGAGAGGATGATGGCCTCAATAACACGTGGCATCATCTTCTTTGCCACCAGACGTGTCCAATTGCAGAGTGCTCCCACTTTAAGTTTCAATCTGTGGGGAGGTAGCCCTGGAGACTCCAATGAATTGAGAAATTTTGCTGGATAATTGACCTCCTCTTCTAGATCTGGGATTCTATCAACTGACTTAAAGATGTGAGGACTTCCAGGAAGGTACTGCAGCATCTTCTCGTTAATATTACTTACAGCGCTGTTTTTTGGAGCCAATATTGCTCTTTCACACAGCCAACTGAGACCAAAGTTTTTGACCAATGGATGTAAGTGAGACAATCAATTTCTGAAAGTTACTTCACAAAGTGTTACCTCCCTTCTCCACGTAACCCAGGAAATGGTGTTTTCTGCTCCCAGAGGGCTCGTTAATCATCATGTGAAAAGTTTTAAGAGTCTAAAACTATCTCTCGAACATAAGTAATGTATATTTGCAGTTTGGAGAAAACCAGTTGTGTGCTTTAGAAGTTAATCGGGTTTACACACGCACACAACTTCACTTTTATATAT